>NC_053025.1:459768189-459963321 GCF_003073215.2 Triticum urartu | reverse complement strand
TGCGCCTTTACTATGCCTCCCAGGGGGGCATATTTACCTTGTGCTCTGGGTTACTAATGGCGCACTTCTAGATAGTGCGCCACTAGTGTGTTTATTGCACCGCACCACTAAAGTGCAGTGTGGTGCGCCACTAGTATGAATATTAGGAATTATTTTTTTTCTTTTCTGATATTTTCACAGGTTACTAAATATATTACTGCACAGAATATAGACAGCATAACATATAAACAGCAGATTCATCGAATACAATAGAAGATTAGTCTCAGAATACAATTCATCGTATTAGTCTCCGAATTCAAAAGACCGAACAAAGTTAGAACTTTACAAGTCTCGAGACCGCGAGTAGCGAGTTTGTCTTCACATTACAAGTTGATATCGATCATCTAAACTACCATCACATAGAAGAGAGCCGCGGTCATCACGATGAGCATCATCGTGATGAAGCTGGTATTCATCTGGTTCCTCCTCCGCTCCCTCCTCTCTCCCGCTAGATAGCGCGCATATCTAGCTTCCGCCTCCGCCCTAGTGATGTACCCTCTCTAACTGTTACCGCTGAAACGGTGAACCTGTCTCCGACACTCCTCCCAGTTGTCGTAGGTGGCCGGGAGCACACCCACGAGCACGCAGCCTCAGCAAGGTATGAACATCAACACCCCACCTACCCAATTAGCGTCGGGTGTTGGGTTGGGTGATAGCGGACGGGGTAAGGAGGAGGCTCCATTAGTCGCTGATGACGTCTCCATGGATGAGGATGAGGACGATGATGGCGCTGAACAGTATGTCTATACTGGCGCCTCCTCAGGGTTTGAGCATCATGAGTCGGTGCCTGAACTGCCGTCTCAACGTATATTGGATGACCTTCCGGTAGTAAAGAAGTCTAGGAAGAGAGCGAGGAAAGGCAAAAAACCTGATTCTATGATCCGGCCGCCTCAGTAGCCTCGGCTTCAGGACCGTATAGATATCCCCGATGCGGATAAATGGCATATCCCCGATCAACCAATCCTACCTGCAACAGCGCTACGGGCCAGATTCGGCGATCTAAGGAGACTTCATGACGATGTGCTGCGGGTAGAGAAAGGCCTCATCGCCTCGAAAGATCCAGGATACCCACTCTATGTAGTTAACACTCCGCGGCAAATGTTGTACGTCGACAGCTTCCCCGCGGATAAGTTCTTCCTCCGATTCGATTACATAATCGACATGTTTCACGTGACGAAGCTGGATTTTACGTTTGTCCGCCTTTATGCCTTGCACATGAACTACATCATCAGGGTTGAGCAGATATCTAATATCTGTGTCGCTGACCCGTACTACATGCACGAGGGCTTCTTGGCAGTCTGCGCAAAGCACGGTGAATACGCAAGGCACTACTAGGAAAAGGGCTATAGATGATATGGCCACTAATAGCGCACCACACATGTGGTGCGCCATTAGTATATACTAATGGGGCACCATGTGTCGGTGCGCCATTAGTGTCCAAATACTAATGGCGCACCACACCCACGGTGCGCCATTAGTAACAAATTTTTTTTCATTCTTTTTCAAAACTAGTAATGGCGCACCAGTGGACAGTGCGCCATTACTAGTTTAACTAGTAATGGCGCACCACATCCACGGTGCGCCACTAGTAAATTTTTTTCAATTTTTTTTTCAAAACTAGAAATGGCACACCAGTGGACAGTGCGCCATTACTAGTTAAAACTAGTAATGGCGCACTGTCAACAGGTGCGCCATTACAAAGTTTTTTTCAAAAAAATTCAGAATTTGTTTTATTCTTTTTCAAAACTAGTAATGGCGCACCGTGGGAGTGGTGCGCCATTACTAGTTACACTCCCACGGTGCGCCATTACTAACTTGGCCCAAAACTTCCACCGAATGCACCCCCCCCACCGGTGGACCGCCTTTTCATTTTTTTAAAAAATAACAGAAATTGATGGAAATGTCAAAAAAATAAAAGAAAATAAGTTTCCCATGTGATATGTGGTCTAGTTGTTGGGAAAATTTACAAATATGAATTTCGACTTTATTTGCGATATCTCTTTGGAATTTGTAAAATGAGCATAGCTTTTGCATACGAACTCGGATTAAAAAGTTTTCTATATGAAAAGGCATCTACTCGAAAAGTTACATCCAAAACAGAGTTCACATGCTTCTTCTATTGTGTTTTTGGTGTTGGAGGTTTTACCGGTCTTATTCGAGGAAGGTTTCTCACCATTTTATTATGGGCCTTTTATAATTTCCTTATTTTTGTTATTTCTATCAAGATTGTGTTAGCCCTTGTCGCTAGCTTTCCAACAAAGTTGGTTTCGTTGAATTCAGAGTCCGTTTGCAGAACTTGTGTCAGTTTTGGCGTCCTTAAAAAGGTTGCAGCGGTACTACTACTCATGGGAGCGGTACTACTGCTTGGAGGGGATGTAATTTTTTACTACCGTGGCTACTTCCGTGGCTACTTCCGCTTCGGACCAAAAAACTCGTCTCAAGTCAAGCGGTGGTAGGCACGGATGTATTTTTTTAGTACCGCTTGCAAGCAGTAGTGCCACTACCCTTTGAGGTAGTACCGCTACCCCTAGTGGTACTAACGTGAGGACAAGCGGCAGTACCGCTCTGTGCGGGCTGTGAGCATAGCGGTTGGATTTTTCCCACCTATAAAAGGGGGTTCTTGGTGTTTTCCTTCTTTTTCTTCCTCTCATTTTCCTCCCTGGCATTAGTTGCTTTGGTGGGATTTGGGAGAGAAGGACTTGGGCCCTCTGTGTGCCCTTGCCATTGCATTTGGTGCATTGGTTTGTGTTCTCCACGGTGATACGTGGAAGTTTCAAGTTGAGAACCTTATCACTCTTGGGTTCTTGGTACTCTTGAGCTTGTTCCTCTTGGGTGCCTCGGTGCCCTAGACGGTTGGTGGTGTTCGGAGCTCAATCATTCTGGTGTAAAGCTCCGGGAAACTGCCAGGGTGTCCAATTAGGTTGTGGAGATCACCCCGAGCAAATTGACGGGTCCCGGTGACCGCCCCCAAGGGTTGCCAAAGTGTACAGGTTCGGTGACCGCCCCAAGGGTTACCATTTGTACGAATTTGGTGACCGCCCTCAAGGGTCCCTTAGTGGAATCACATCTTGCATTGTGCTAGGGCGTGAGGAGATTACGGTGGCCCTAGTGGCTTCTTGGGAAGCATTATACCTCCACATCGCTCCAAACGGAGATTAGCATCCACAAGGGTGTGAACTTCGGGATACATCGTCGTCCCCACGTGCCTCGGTTATCTCTTACCCGAGGCCTTTACTTATGCACTGTACTTTGTGATAGCAATATTGTTTCTTGTCATATATCTTGCTATCACATAGTAGTTTATGTTGATTAGCATAAGTTTTTGGTGCACATAGGTGAGCCTAGCACTACTAGGAAAAGGCTAATTAGCGGCACACCTGTTTTGGCCATTAAAGGCGCACTACAGGTGCACCACTACCATCACGCCACTAGTAACTAATACTAATGGCGCACCCTTGGTGCGCCATTAGTATACCAGACAATAGTGGTGCACCAAGGAGTGCGCCATTAGTATGTCAAACAGTGCGCCTTTACTATGCCTCCCAGGGGGGCATATTTACCTTGTGCTCTGGGTTACTAATGGCGCACTTCTAGATAGTGCGCCACTAGTGTGTTTATTGCACTGCACCACTAAAGTGCAGTGTGGTGCGCCACTAGTATGAATATTAGGAATTATTTTTTTTCTTTTCTGATATTTGCACAGGTTACTAAGTATATTACTGCACAGAATATAGACAGCATAACATATAAACAGCAGATTCATCGAATACAATAGAAGATTAGTCTCAGAATACAATTCATCGTATTAGTCTCCGAATTCAAAAGACCGAACAAAGTTAGAACATTACAAGTCTCGAGACCGCGAGTAGCGAGTTTGTCTTCACATTACAAGTTGATATCGATCATCTAAACTACCATCACATAGAAGAAAGCCGCGGTCATCACGATGAGCATCATCGTGATGAAACTGGTATTCATCTGGTTCCTCCTCCGCTCCCTCCTCTCTCCCGCTAGATAGCGCGCATATCTAGCTTCCGCCTCCGCCCTAGTGGTGTACCCTTTCTAACTGTTACCGCTGAAACGGTGAACCTGTCTCCGACACTCCTCCCAGTTGTCGTAGGTGGCCGGGAGCACACCCACGAGCACGCAGCCTCAGCAAGGTATGAACATCAACACCCCACCTACCCAATTAGCGTCGGGTGTTGGGTTGGGTGATAGCGGACGGGGTAAGGAGGAGGCTCCATTAGTCGCTGATGACGTCTCCATGGATGAGGATGAGGACGACGATGGCGCTGAACAGTATGTCTATACTGGCGCCTCCTCAAGGTTTGAGCGTCATGAGTCGGTGCCTGAACTGCCGTCTCAACGTATTATGGATGACCTTCCGGTAGTAAAGAAGTCTAGGAAGAGAGCGAGGAAAGGCAAAAAAGCTGATTCTATGATCCAGCCGCCTCTGCAGCCTCGGCTTCAGGACCGTATAGATATCCCCGATGCGGATAAATGGCATATCCCCGATCAACCAATCCTACCTGCAACAGTGCTACGGGCCAGATTCGGCGGGTAGAGAAAGGCCTCATCGCCTCGAAAGATCCAGGATACCCACTCTATGTAGTTAACACTCCGCGGCAAATGTCGTACGTCGACAGCTTCAACGCGGATAAGTTCTTCCTCCGATTCGATTACATAATCGACATGTTTCACGTGAAGAAGCTGGATTTTACGTTTGTCCGCCTTTATGCCTTGCACATGAACTACATCATCAGGGTTGAGCAGATATCTAATATCTGTGTCGCTGACCCGTACTACATGCACGAGGGCTTCTTGGGAGTCTGCGCAAAGCATCGTGAATACGCGAGGCACTACTAGGAAAAGGGCTATAGATGATATGGCCACTAATGGCGCACCAGACATGTGGTGCGCCATTAGTATATACTAATGGCGCACCATGTGTAGGTGCGCCATTAGTGTCCAAATACTTATGGCGCACCACATCCACTATGCGCCATTAGTAACAATTTTTTTTTTCAATTTTTTTGAAAACTAGTAATGGCGCACCAGTGGACAGTGCGCCATTACTAGTTAAACTATTAATGGCGCACCACATCCACGGTGCGCCACTAGTAAATTTTTTTCAAATTTTTTTATTTATTTTTTCAAAACTAGTAATGGCGCACCAGTGGACAGTGCGCCATTACTAGTTAAAACTAGTAATGGCGCACTGTCAACTGGTGCGCCATTACGAAGTTTTTCTCAAAAAAATTCAGAATTTGTTTTTTTTTGAAAACTAGTAATGGTGCACCGTGGGTGTGGTGCGCCATTACTAGTTTAACTAGTAATGGCGCACCACTCCCACGATGCGCCACTACTAACTTGGCCCAAAACTTCCACCGAATGCACCCCCTGTGGACCGCCTTTTCATTTTTAAAAAAATAAATGAAATTGACGGAAATGTCAAAAAAATAAAAGAAAATAAGTTTCCCATGTGAAATGTGGTCTAGTTGTTGGGAAATTTTACAAATATGAATTTCGACTTTATTTGCAATATCTCTCTGGAATTTGTAAAATGGGCATAACTTTTGCATACGAACTCGGATTAAAAAGTTTTCTATATGAAAAAGCATCTACTCGAAAAGTTACATCCGAAATAGAGTTCACATGCTTCTTCTATTTTGTTTTTGGTGTTGGAGGTTTTACCGGTCTTATTCGAGGAAGGGTTCTCACCATTTAATTATGGGCCTTTTCTAATTTCCTTATTTTTGTTATTTCTATCAAGATTGTGTTAGCCCTTGTCGCTAGCTTTCCAACAAAGTTGGTTTCGTTGAATTCGGAGTCCGTTTGCAGAACTTGTGTCAGTTTTGGTGTCCTTAAAAAGGTTGCAGCGGTACTACTGCTCATGGGAGCGGTACTACCGCTTGGAGGGGATGTAATTTTTTACTACCGCGGCTACTTCCGTGGCTACTTCCGCTCCGGACCAAAAAACTCGTCTCAAGTCAAGCGGTGGTAGGCACGGATGTATTTTTTTAGTACCGCTTGCAAGCAGTAGTGCCGCCACCCTTTGAGGTGGTACCGCTACCCCTAGTGGTACTACCATGAGGACAAGCGGTAGTACCGCTTAGTGCGGGCTGTGAGCATAACGGTTGGATTTTTCCCACCTATAAAAGGGGGTTCTTGGTGTTTTCCTTGTTTTTATTCCTCTCATTTTCCTCCCAAGCATGAGTTGCTTTGGTGGGATTTGGGAGAGAAGGACTTGGGCCCTCTGCGTGCCCTTGCCATTGCAATTGGTGCATTGGTTTGAGTTCTCCACGGTGATATGTGGAAGTTTCAAGTTGAGAAGCTTATCACTCTTGGGTTCTCCATTAGTAACAAACTTTTTTCCTTTTTTTTCAAAACTAGTAATGGCGCACCAGTGGACAGTGCGCCATTACTAGTTAAACTAGTAATGGCGCACCACATCCACGGTGCGCCACTAGTAAATTTTGATCAAATGTTTTATTTATTTTTTCAAAACTAGTAATGGCGCACTGTCAACTGGTGCGCCATTACTAAGATTTTTTCAAAAAAAATTCAGAATTTTTTTATTTTTTTCAAAACTAGTAATGGCGCACCGTGGGTGTGGTGCGCCATTACTAGTTTAAGTTTAACTAGTATAGGCGCACCACTCCCAGCCCAAAACTTCCACCGAATGCACCCCCCGGTGGACCACCTTTTCATTTCTTAAAAAATTAAAGAAATTGATGGAAATGTCGAAAAAAAAAGTTTCCCATGTGATATGTGGTCTAGTTGTTGTGAAAATTTACAAATATGAATTTCAACTTTATTTGCAATACCTCTCTGGAATTTGTAAAATGGGCATAACTTTTGCATACGAACTCGGATTAAAAAGTTTTCTATATGAAAAAGCATCTACTCGAAAAGTTATACCCGAAACGGAGTTCACATGCTTCTTCTATTGTGTTTTTGGTGTTGGATGTTTTACCGGTCTTATTCGAGGAAGGGTTCTCACTATTTTAGTATGGGCCTTTTCTAATTTCCTTATTTTTGTTATTTCTATCAAGATTGTGTTAGCCCTTGTCGCTAGCTTTCCAACAAAGTTGGTTTCGTTGAATTCGGAGTACGTTTGGAGAACTTGTGTCAGTTTTGGTGTCCTTAAAAAGGCTGCAATGGTACTACTGCTGATGGGAGCGGTACTACCGCTTGGAGGGGATGTAGTTTTTTACTACCGCGGCTACTTCCGTGGCTACTTCCGCTCCGGACCAAAAAACTCGTCTCAAGTCAAGCGGTGCTAGGCACGAATGTATTTTTTAGTAGCGCTTGCAAGCAGTAGTGCCGCTACCCTTTGAGGTAGTACCGCTACCCCTAGTGGTACTACTGTGAGGACAAGCGGTAGTACCGCTCTGTGCGGGCTGTGAGCATAACAGTTGGATTTTTCCCACCTATAAAAGGGGGTTCTTGGTGTTTTGCTTCTGTTTCTTCCTCTCATTTTCCTCCCTAGCATTAGTTGCTTTGGTGGGATTTGGGAGAGAAGGACTTGGGCCCTCTGTGTGCCCTTGCCATTGCATTTGGTGCATTGGTTTGAGTTCTCCACGGTGATACATGGAAGTTTCAAGTTGAGAAGCTTATCACTCTTGGGTTCTTGGTACCCTTGAGCTTGTTCCTCTTGGGTGCCTCGGTGCCCTAGACGGTTGGTGGTGTTCGGAGCTCAATCATTGTGGTGTAAAGCTCCGTGCAACCGCCAGGGTCTCCAATTAGGTTGTGGAGATCACCCCGAGCAAATTGACGGGTTCCGGTGACCGCCCCCAAGGGTTGCCAAAGTGTACAGGTTCGGTGACCGCCCTAAGGGTTACCATTTGTATGGATTTGGCGACCGCCCTCAAGGGTACCTTAGTGGAATCACATCTTGCATTGTGCTAGGGCGTGAGGAGATTACGGTGGCCCTAGTGGCTTCTTGGGAAGCATTATACCTCCACATCGCTCCAAACGGAGATTAGCATCCACAAGGGTGTGAACTTCGGGATACATCGTCGTCCCCATGTGCCTCGGTTATCTCTTACCCGAGCCCTTTCCTTATGCACTTCACTTTGTGATAGCAATATTGTTTCTTGTCATATATCTTGCTATCACATAGTAGTTTATGTTGATTAGCATAAGTTTTTGGTGCACATAGGTGAGCCTAGCACTACTCGGAAAAGGCTAATTAGTGGCGCACCTGTTTTGGCCATTAATGGCGCACTACAGGTGCACCACTATCATCACGCCCCTAGTAACTAATACTAATGGCGCACCCCTGGTGCGCCATTAGTATACCAGACAATAGTGGCGCACCAGGGAGAGCGCCATTAGTATGTCAAACAGTGCGCCTTTACTATGCCTCCCAGGGGGGCATATTTACCTTGTGCTCTGCGTTACTAATGGCGCACTTCTAGGTAGTGTGCCACTAGTGTGTTTGTTGCAGTGCACCACTAAAGTGCAGTGTGGTGCGCCACTAGTATGAATATTAGGATTTTTTTTTCTTTTCTGATATTTGCACAGGTTACAAAATATATTACTGCATAGAATATACACAACATAACATTTAAACTGCAGATTCATCGAATACAATAGAAGATTAGTCTCCGAATACAATTCATCATATTAGTCTCCAAATTCAAAAGACCGAACAAAGTTAGAACATTACATGTCTCGAGACTGTGAGTAGCGAGTTTGTCTTCACATTACAAGTCGATATCGATCATCTAAACTACCATCGCATAGAAGAGAGCCGCGGTCATCACGATGAGCATCATCGTGATGAAACTGGTCTTCATCTGGTTCCTCCTCCGCTCCCTCCTCTCTCCCGCTAGATAGCGCGTGTATCTAGCTTCCGCCTCCGCCCTAGTGGTGTACCCTCTGTAACTGTTACAGCTGAAACGGTGAACCTGTCTCCGAAACTCCTCCCAGTCGTCGTAGGCGGCCGGGAGCACACCCACGAGCACGCAGCCTCAGCAAGGTATGAACATCAGCACCCCACCTACCCAATTAGCGTCGGGTGCCGGGTTGGGTGATAGCAGACGGGGTAAGGAGGAGGCTCCATTAGTCGCTGATGACGTCACCATGGATGAGGATGAGGACGACGATGGCACTGAACAGTATGTCTAAACTGGCGCCTCCTCAGGGTTTGAGCGTCATGAGTCGGTGCCTGAACTGCCGTCTCAACGTATTATGGACGACCTTCCGGTAGTAAAGAAGTCTAGGAGGAGAGCAAGGAAAGGCAAAAAGCTGATTCTATGATCCAGCCGCCTCAGCAGCCTCGGCTTCAGGACCGTATAGATATCCCCAATGCGGATAAATGGCATATCCCCGGTCAACCAATCCTACCTGCAAAAGCGCTACGGGCCAGATTCGGCGATCTAAGGAGACTTCATGACGATGTGCTATGGGTAGAGAAAGGCCTCATCGCCTCGAAAGATCCATGATACCCACTCTACGTGGTTAACGTTCTGTGGCAAATGTCGTACGTCGACAGCTTCCCCGCGGATAAGTTCTTCCTCTGATTCGATTACATATTCGACATGTTTCACGTGAAGAAGCTGGATTTTACGTTTGTCCGCCTTTAGGCCTTGCACATGAATTACATCATCAGGGTTGAGCAGATATCTAGTATCTGTGTCGCTGAACCGTACTACATGCACGAGGGCTTCTTGGGAGTCTGCGCAAAGCACCGTGAATACGCGAGGCACTACTAGGAAAAGGGCTATAGATGATATGGCCACTAATGGCGCACCATGTGTAGGTGCGCCATTAGTGTCCAAATACTAATGGCGCACCACATCCATGGTGCGCCATTAGTAACAAAAAAAAATTTCATTTTTTTTCAAAACTAGTAATGGCGCACCAGTGGACAGTGCGCCATTACTAGTTAAACTAGTAATGGCGCACCACATCCACGGTGCGCCACTAGTAAATTTTTTTCAAATTTTTTTATTTATTTTTTCAAAATTAGTGATGGCGCACCAGTGGATAGTGCGCCATTACTAGTTAAAACTAGTAATGGCGCATTGTCAACTGGAGCGCCATTACTAAGTTTTTTTCAAAAAAAATTCAGAATTTGTTTTATTTTTTTTCAAAACTAGTAATGGCGCACCGTGGGTGTGGTGCGCCATTACTAGTTTAACTAGTAATGGCACACCACTCCCACGATGCGCCACTACTAACTTGGCCCAAAACTTCCACCGAATGCACCCCCCATGTGGACCGCCTTTTCATTTTTTAAAAAAATAAAAGAAATTGATGGAAATGTCAAAAAAATAAAAGAAAATAAGTTTCCCATGTGATTTGTGGTCTAGTTGTTGGGAAAATTTACAAATATGAATTTCGACTTTATTTGCGATATCTCTCTGGAATTTGTAAAATGGGCATAGCTTTTGCATATGAACTCGGATTAAAAAGTTTTCTATATGAAAAAGCATCTACTCGAAAAGTTATATCCAAAACGGAGTTCACATGCTTCTTCTATTGTGTTTTTGGTGTTGGAGCTTTTACCGGTCTTATTCGAGGAAGTGTTCTCACTATTTTATTATGGGCCTTTTCTAATTTCCTTATTTTTGTTATTTCTATCAAGATTGTGTTAGCCCTTGTCGCTAGCTTTCCAACAAAGTTGGTTTTGTTGAATTCGGAGTCTGTTTGCAGAACTTGCGTCAGTTTTGGTGTCCTTAAAAAGGCTGCAGCGGTACTACTGCTCATGGGAGCGGTACTACCGCTTGGAGGGGATGTAATTTTTTACTACCGCGTCTACTTCCGTGGCTACTTCCGCTCCGGACCAAAAAACTCATCTCAAGTCAAGCGGTGGTAGGCACGAATGTATTTTTTAGTAGCGCTTGCAAGCAGTAGTGCCCCTACCCTTTGAGGTAGTACTGCTACCCCTAGTGGTACTACCGTGAGGACAAGTGGTAGTACCACTCTGTGCGGGCTGTGAGCATAATGGTTGGATTTTTCCCACCTATAAAAGGGGGTTCTTGGTGTTTTCCTTCTTTTTCTTCCTCTCATTTTCCTCCCTAGCATTAGTTGCTTTGGTGGGATTTGGGAGAGAAGGACTTGGGCCCTCTGTGTGCCCTTGCCATTGCATTTGGTGCATTGGTTTGAGTTCTCCACGGTGATACGTGGAAGTTTCAAGTTGAGAAGCTTATCACTCTTGGGTTCTTGGTACCCTTGAGCTGGTTCCTCTTGGGTGCCTCAGTGCCCTAGACGGTTGGTGGTGTTCGGAGCTCAATCATTGTGGTGTAAAGCTCCGGGAAACTGCCAGGGTCTCCAATTAGGTTGTGGAGATCACCCCAAGCAAATTGAAGGGTTCCGGTGACCGCCCCAAGGGTTACCATTTGTACGAATTTGGTGACCGCCCTCACGGGTCCCTTAGTGGAATCACATCGTGCATTGTGCTAGGGCGTGAGGAGATTATGGTGGCCCTAGTGGCTTCTTGGGAAGCATTATACCTCCACATCGCTCCAAACGGAGATTAGCATCCACAAGGGTGTGAACTTCGGGATACATCCTCATCCCCACGTGCCTCGGTTATCTCTTACCCGAGCCCTTTACTTATGCACTTTACTTTGTGATAGCAATATTGTTTCTTGTCATATATCTTGCTATCACATAGTAGTTTATGTTGATTAGCATAAGTTTTTGGTGCACATAGGTGAGCCTAGCACTACTAGGAAAAGGCTAATTAGTGGCGCACCTGTTTTGGCCATTAATGGCGCACTACAGGTGCACCACTATCATCACGCCACTAGTAACTAATACTAATGGCGCACCCCTGGTGCGCCATTAGTATACCAGACAATAGTGGCGCACCAGGGAGTGCGCCATTAGTATGTCAAACAGTGCGCCTTTACTATGTCTCCCAGGGGGGCATATTTACCTTGTGCTCTGGGTTACTAATGGCGCACTTCTAGGTAGTGCGCCACTAGTGTGTTTATTGCAGTGCACCACTAAAGTGCAGTGTGGTGCGCCACTAGTATGAATATTAGGAATTATTATTTTTTCTTCTCTGATATTTGCATAGGTTACAAAATATTTTACTGCACAGAATATAGACAGCATAACATATAAACAGCAGATTCATTGAATACAATAGAAGAATAGTCTCCGAATACAATTCATCATATTAGTCTCCGAATTCAAAAGACCGAACAAAGTTAGAACATTACATGTCTCCAGATACTAAGGGCGCACCACATCCATGGTGCGCCATTAGTAACAAAAAAAAATTTCATTTTTTTCAAAACTAGTAATGGCGCACCAGTGGACAGTGCGCCATTACTAGTTAAACTTGTAATGGCGCACCACATCCACAGTGCGCCACTAGTAAATTTTTTTCAATTTTTTTCAAATTTTTTTATTTATTTTTTCAAAACTAGTAATGGCGCACCAGTGGACAGTGCGCCATTACTAGTTAAAACTAGTAATGGCGCATTGTCAACTGGAGCGCCATTACTAAGTTTTTTTCAAAAAAATTCATAATTTGTTTTATTTTTTTTCAAAACTAGTAATGGCCCACCATGGGTGTAGTGCGCCATTACTAGTTTAACTAGTAATGGCGCACCACTCCCACGGTGTGCCATTACTAACTTGGTCCAAAACTTCCACCGAATGCACCCCCCCTGTGGACCGCCTTTTCATTTTTAAAAAAAATAAAAGAAATTGATGGAAATGTCGAAAAAAAAAGTTTCCCATGTGATATGTGGTCTAGTTGTTGTGAAAATTTACAAATATGAATTTCAACTTTATTTGCAATACCTCTCTGGAATTTGTAAAATGGGCATAACTTTTGCATACGAACTCGGATTAAAAAGTTTTCTATATGAAAAAGCATCTACTCGAAAAGTTATACC
This sequence comes from Triticum urartu, assembly GCF_003073215.2. NCBI lineage: Eukaryota > Viridiplantae > Streptophyta > Magnoliopsida > Poales > Poaceae > Triticum > Triticum urartu. The sequence goes on along the minus strand of NC_053025.1, from coordinate 459,950,416 downwards.
CAAAACGGAGTTCACATGCTTCTTCTATTGTGTTTTTGGTGTTGGATGTTTTACCGGTCTTATTCGAGGAAGGGTTCTCACTATTTTAGTATGGGCCTTTTCTAATTTCCTTATTTTTGTTATTTCTATCAAGATTGTGTTAGCCCTTGTCGCTAGCTTTCCAACAAAGTTGGTTTCGTTGAATTCGGAGTACGTTTGGAGAACTTGTGTCAGTTTTGGTGTCCTTAAAAAGGCTGCAATGGTACTACTGCTGATGGGAGCGGTACTACCGCTTGGAGGGGATGTAGTTTTTTACTACCGCGGCTACTTCCGTGGCTACTTCCGCTCCGGACCAAAAAACTCGTCTCAAGTCAAGCGGTGCTAGGCACGAATGTATTTTTTAGTAGCGCTTGCAAGCAGTAGTGCCGCTACCCTTTGAGGTAGTACCGCTACCCCTAGTGGTACTACCGTGAGGACAAGCGGTAGTACCGCTCTGTGCGGGCTATGAGCATAACGGTTGGATTTTTCCCACCTATAAAAGGGGGTTCTTGGTGTTTTCCTTCTTTTTCTTCCTCTCATTTTCCTCCCTAGCATTAGTTGCTTTGGTGGGATTTGGGAGAGAAGGACTTGGGCCCTCCGTGTGCCCTTGCCATTGCATTTGGTGCATTGGTTTGAGTTCGCCACGGTGATATGTGGAAGTTTCAAGTTGAGAAGCTTATCACTCTTGGGTTCTTGGTACCCTTGAGCTTGTTCCTCTTGGGTGCCTCGGTGCCCTAGACGGTTGGTGGTGTTCGGAGCTCAATCATTGTGGTGTAAAGCTCTGGGCAACTGCCAGGGTCTCCAATTAGGTTGTGGAGATCACCCCGAGCAAATTGACGGGTTCCGGTGACCGCCCCCAAGGGTTGCCAAAGTGTACAGGTTCGGTGACCACCCCAAGGGTTACCGTTTGTACGGATTTGGTGACCGCCCTCAAGGGTCCCTTAGTGGAATCACATCTTGCATTGTGCTAGGGCGTGAGGAGATTACGGTGGCCCTAGTTGGCTTCTTGGGAAGCATTATACCTCCACATCGCTCGAAACGGAGATTAGCATCCACAAGGGTGTGAACTTCGTGATACATCATCGTCCCCACGTGGCTCGGTTATCTCTTACCCGAGCCTTTACTTATGCACTTACTTTGTGATAGCAATATTGTTTCTTGTCATATATCTTGCTATCACATAGTAGTTTATGTTGATATTAGCATAAGTTTTTGGTGCACATAGGTGAGCCTAGCACTACTAGGAAAAGGCTAATTAGTGGCGCACCTGTTTTGGCCATTAATGGCGCACTACAGGTGCACCACTATCATCACGCCCCTAGTAACTAATACTAATGGCGCACCCCTGGTGCGCCATTAGTATACCAGACAATAGTGGCGCACCAGGGAGTACGCCATTAGTATGTCAAACAGTGCGCCTTTAGTATGCCTCCCAGGGGGGGCATATTTACCTTCTGCTCTGGGTTACTAATGGCGCACTTCTAGGTAGTGCGCCACTAGTGTGTTTATTGCAGTGCACCACTAAAGTGCGGTGTGGTGCGCCACTAGTATGAATATTAGGATTTTTTTTTCTTTTTTGATATTTGCACAGGTTACAAAATATATCACTGCACATAATATAGACAGCATAACATATAAATAGCAGATTCATCGAATACAATAGAAGATTAGTCTCCGAATACAATTCATCATATTAGTCTCCGAATTCAAAAGACCTAACGAAGTTAGAACGTTACAAGTCTCGAGACTGCGAGTAGTGAGTTTGTCTTCACATTACAAGTCGATATCGATCATCAAAACTACCATCACATCGAAGAGTGCCACGGTCATCACGATGAGCATCATCATGATGAAACTGGTCTTCATCTGGTTCCTCCTCTGCTCCCTCCTCTCTCCCGCTAGATAGCGCGCGTATCTAGCTTCCACCTCCGCCCTAGTGGTGTACCCTTTGTAACTGTTACCGCTGAAATGGTGAACCTGTCTCCGACACTCCTCCCAGTCGTCGTAGGCGGTCCGGAGCACAACCACGAGCACGCAGCCTCCGCAAGGTATGAACATCAACACCCCACCTACCCAATTAGCATCGGGTGTCGGGTTGGGTGATAGCGGACGGGGTAAGGAGGAGGCTCTATTAGTCGCTGATGACGTCACCATGGATGAGGATGAGGGCGACGATGGCGCCGAACAGTATGTCTATACTAGTGCCTCCTCAGGGTTTGAGCATCATGAGTCGGTGCCTGAACTGCCGTCTCAACGTATTATGGACGACCTTCCGGTAGTAAAGAAGTCTAGGAAGAGAGCGAGGAAAGGCAAAAGGCTGATTCTATGATCTTTCGCCTCAACAGCCTCGGCTTCAGGACCGTATAAATATCCCTGATGAGGATAAATGGCATATCCCCGTTCAACCAATCCTACCTGCAACAGCGCTACGGGCCAGATTCGGCGATCTAAGGAGACTTCATGATGATTTGCTGCGGGTAGAGAAAGGCCTCATCGCTTCGAAAGATCCAGGATACCCACTCTACGTTGTTAACGTTCCGCGGCAAATGTCGTACGTCGACAACTTCCCCGCGGATAAGTTCTTCCTCCGATTCAATTACATATTCGACATGTTTCACGTGAAGAAGCTGGATTTTACGTTTGTCCGCCTTTATGCCTTGCACATGAACTACATCATCAGGGTTGAGCAGATATCTAATATCCGTGTCGCTGACCCGTACTACATGCACAAGGGCTTCTTCGGAGTCTACGCAAAGCACCGTGAATACGCGAGGCACTACTAGGAAAAGGGCTATAGATGATATGGCCACTAATGGCGCACCAGACATGTGGTGCGCCATTAGTATATACTAATGGCGCACCATGTGTAGGTGCGCCATTAGTGTCCAAATACTAATGGCGCACCACATGCACGGTGCGCCATTTGTAACAAAAAAAAATTTCATTTTTTTTCAAAACTAGTAATGGCGCACCAGTGGACAGTGCGCCATTACTAGTTAAACTAGTAATGGCGCACCACATCCATGGTGCGCCACTAGTAAATTTTTTTCAATTTTTTTTTCAATTTTTTTTTATTTTTTCAAAACTAGTAATGGTGCAACAGTGGACAGTGCGCCATTACTAGTTAAAACTAGTAATTGCGCACTGTCAACTGGTGCGCCATTACTAAGTTTTTTTCAAAAAAAAATTCAGATTTTTTTTTCAAAACTAGTAATGGCTCACCACTCCCACGGTGCGCCATTACTAACTTGGCCCAAAACTTCGACCGAATGCACCCCCACAGTGGACCGCCTTTTCATTTTTTAAAAAAATAAAAGAAATTGATGGAAATGTCAACAAAAATAAAAGAAAATAAGTTTCCCATGTGATATGTGGTCTAGTTTTTGGGAAAATTTACAAATATGAATTTCGACTTTATTTGCAATATCTCTCTGGAATTTGTAAAATGGGCATAACTTTTGTATACGAATTCGGATTAAAAAGTTTTCTATATGAAAAAGCATCTACTCGAAAAGTTACATCCAAATTTAACATGGGGAACCCCGTTAAACATTTTCAAAATCCCCAAAAACCTAATATAAAAAAGTTACGAGGCTTTTAAGATCCGGAGGCAAAAAAATTCAAAAAATTTCAAATTTACTAGTGGCGCACCGTATGCTAGGTGCGCCACTAGTAACAGAAAAAAATTGGTTTCGAAAAAAAATTTGAATTATTTTTCAAAATATGATTCGTAATATGACCGGGATGTTTGAAATATTTTTTCAAAATTTTATCATACTCATGAACTAAGTCCAAGACATCAGCAAGGTTTAATAGGATTGATATGATAGATATATCAACAAGTGCCTGTGAAGTGAGGTGGTGCTGGGGTTGGATAGAACTACGAAGTTAAGCATGCTCGGGCTGGAGTAGTGTGAGGATGGGTGACCTTCCGGGAAGTTTGACCACAGAGTGCGATTTGACCTGAGATTAAGCATACTGACCCGAGATTAAGAAAAAAAATAAAAATAAAATTTAAAAAAAATTGAAAAAAATTGCTACTAATGGCGCAGTCCTGCATGGTGCGCCATTAGTATACCAGATACTAATGGCGCACCGTGGGCTATACTAATGGCGCACCGGTGGTGCGCCATTAGTAAAAAAAATCTAATGTCGTGATGCTAGTGGCGCACCTGTAGTGCGCCATTAGTAGCGAAAATAGGTGCGCCACTAGCAGCCCTTTTTCTAGTAGTGAGGGATTACATTGTCACTTTCATGCTCGCCAATAAGGACAAGGAGGCGATTCTCGTGCCTTATCATCCCGTGTAAGTCATCCGCGCTGCTATCCTTCCTTCGATTTCAATCATTCATTTGCACGGTGGAGGCTAATTAATTTGAGGTGTACTTATTTTGCGCAGCTGCGGGCGCGCCGTCCTCATCATCCTCTACCCCCGATGCTCCCACGCTCTTTACTTGGACTCGTCGAAGAACATTCACAAAAAGGATTACACCCACATCAAGGATGTTCTCGACAGTGCTATGTTTTACTACCAAGCAAGGGGTGGAGAGGTCAGGGACAAGAAGACAAGGGGCGGCAGGGCCACCTTCGGCCATAAGACCGACTTCTGCTGCATCCAGCAACCGAACAATTCACTTAATGATGGATTCTATGTCCTACACCACATGCTAGAGTACAGACGGGATCACCAGAACCTTCGCATGTCACCTAGATCCGGCAATGCCCATATTCTGAAATGGGCAAAGGACATAGGAGATATCGAGGATCATCGACTTCGAGCTGAGTTCTATAACATCCAACGCGAACTTGCCGAAATCATCATGAAGGAGGTCGTCGGAAAAATAGGGATGTTCTACGGAGAAGGACAAATGTCGTGGGAAGACGTCCGAACATGGATAGCCTCTCAGCGACTCGACATGAAGCCTTTCACTAAGCTCAAGGACTATCTCCCTGACTTGGATGGATGGAACGACATGTTGGAGTGATTGTCGGTATATGACAATGTGTCCGTTTAGTCCATACTTTCTGTATGACAAAACTTTGAGTTATGCACGGTGAAACATTATTTGTGATGTAATTAAACCGTCCTCCTCCTCGACTAGCGAAAATCACTCTAGTTAGGGCATTTTGGGGTACGATGAACTTTGTTATTTATGCTTATGATATATTGTTTCTATTTTTGCCAAGTCTGTCTCTTTCTGTTGCTCAACTATATATGTTGCATATCATCGACTCATGTGACGATGCAGGTGCATAGATCATAGATGGCGAAGAAGTGCTACGCCAGGAGTATATATACGACAAGTGGCCGGAGTGTCAGGCCCAGGTGTACCGGTTTCCGGTTTCCGAGCGACAGACAGTAGTTAGTTTAGGTTCACGCTAATGCGAGAGAGGGATACAAACTCATGTACTCAAAATGATAGCTCTTCTCGCGTATATCATTGTTTAGATGGATGACGATGTATTTGCAAGTAATCGAGACTTGTATCGCTATTTTTGAGATGATGACGAGAGACCACTTTGTGTTGGATGATGATTATGATGAGACTATTTGTATGTATATGCTATGATTACATCTGTGCTCTTGCAGGCATTTGTATGTGTATCATGATGACATTTGTATGTGCTAAAGATTCTTCTATAAAGCTTGTTCAAATACAAAACAAATATGCCGAAAAAAACAAAAAACTACTAAAATTAGTAATAGCGAGTGGAGAAAAGTTAGCAGCAGCACGGTAGTAGCAGTAGCGCGCACGGAAGAAGAGCGCTATAGCTATTAGCAGTAGCGAGCTTCCACTAAGTGCGCTGCTGCTACACTTGTGTAGCAGTAGCGCTGTTGAGCACTCGCTACTGCTATGTGTTAGCTGTAGCGCCTTATTAGTAGCGCCGGTCCGCGCGCTACTGATACACCTAAAACCCGCGCTGCTGCTAGCCTTTTCCCTAGTAGTGTGGGGTCGATACAGAGGTAACATGTCGTCGAAGCCCGGCAGCACCCGAACTAGTTGAACCCTATAAACGGTGGGTGGCATCTGATTACCGTGGAACATACGGCTGCCCGGTTGAACGATTCTGCCCTTGGCGCCATCGACCAACTCGTCGTTCACGAAGTGCAGGAGAGTGCGCGGAACGTCGGCGGCGCCCTGCGAAAACATGTAGGGCGTCAGGGATGCCCAGTCAAAGGCAAGGAGATGAAGTCATCGACCGAGAGGCTTAATTAGTTACCGTGATGGCGTCGAGCTTGGCTAATGTTGAGGCACCGTCAACGGCGGGTGTGCAAGTGACGGAGGGGCCACTTGCTGTCGAGGTGCCGGCCGTTATATTCGTCCCACACCTGGGTGTATTAAGCTGCAATGTCGGCGCCGCCGCGGGAGACACCAATGCTGCCTCTGCCGGAGACACCAATGGCGCCACCGGCGCGTTGCGCGAGTTGCTGCCCGTGAAGCTGGTGGGCCGCCCGCAATCCACGCTTGCAGCCCAGAAACCAAGGTAGGCATAATGGCAGTGATCGTCGCTCCCAGTTGGTCTCGCACTTGCTCTTCGATGATCTCCGGAATCCGTGCCACTTGTGCCTTGAGTTGTTGAACCTCGCGCTCCTGGCTTTCCGAGCTGGTCTTTCTCGCCTTTCGCCCAGCGGTATAGTACTCCGACCATTTCGTGGACAAGCCTTTGCCGGCCACACGACCAACTGACGTCGACTTACTGAGCTTATCCTTGTGTTTCATTACGTTCAACGCCCTATTTAAAGCGGTGTCGAAAGGGGAGCTCTGAGACGACCCCGCGCTACTGCTTTCAGTTTCCAGCAGAAGGAACGTGAACCATTTAGAAAATTGGCTTCATTAATTAGAATGCAACCACATGGAGCTCATTACGCGGGGGGTGTATTCCTTACCAGAACACGCTCAAGCCCCTTGGTCTTCGGATCCGTGGTAAGCTCCTTGGTTACTCGGTCCACCTTGTACCGGGCCCTGACATAGTTCCTGGTCTGCTTGTCACGGTATTTCTCGAAGAGGGGCGGTAGGCCTTGCTCGGCACACTCCGCGTCCTCCTTGTCCCATATAGGTTTCGCCACTCTATAACCGTCGAGACCGAGTTTGTGGACCCCTAAGTTCAAGTCCCGCATCTCTTTCCCCCACTGACTTGATTCCACAGTTGCATCTCTCTCGCACTTGATCTTGAATTCCAGGTAGTCATCTTCGCTGATCGAAGGATGTTTCTCCTTGATCTTCTCATAACTATCACCTTTTTAATTCATTCTCTTCACCGTGGCGCTCCATGTAGCCAGGGCCGTGCTAATCTTCGTGAGGGCAGCACTGTTCACTTTAGTCCTTGCGAGGCTTGTGTTTGCGAAGTCACCGGGGAACTTGTATCATTCGTGCAACTTTGTGAAGAGGAGGTTGTGCAAATTCCCTCAGTCACGATGCCTTAGGTTCTCGGTGTTGATCGAGGCGGTGCTCCGGAGAATGCACGCGAGCTGTCCCGCGTACCCCTTGACTATTTCTTTGGGCGCCGTTGGATTTCCCTCAGAGAACAGTTTAGTAAATTCCTCCTTGACGGTGCCGAGCATGTTTGGGCACCGGTCCTTCTGTTGCCTCTTCGGTTGGCTTCCATCTGTGCGTGCGCTGCCATCATCAGTGGTGGCATCCTCGGTGGCACCATCAGTGGTGTCATCCCCGACGCCACTAGGGGATGTGTAGTCAGGATCGGTGTCTTCCGCGGCATCCTCATAGCGGTGAGTTTCTTCCTCCATCTCCTGGGACAGCTCCCAGAATGCCTTGCCGCCCGAACCGCCGGCCTCATCGTTGTGGGCCATGTTTCACTCTAAATAGGAAAAAAGTTTGGTCAAAAAGTTGGTTATTGTCAAGGAACAAGATCATGGTCTCATCAATTAGGGTTTGTCGACACCGAGGCATCCGAAAAGCTAAGCTTTTATCATTTGGGGTTTTTCGACGCCGAGGCACCCTGAAAGCCTAAGCTTTCATCATTTAGGTTTTTATCGACACCGAGGCACCCTAAAAGCCAAGGTTTTATCATTTAGGGTTTGTTGACGCTGAGGCACCCTAAAAGCCTAAGCTTTCATCATTTAGGTTTTTATCGACACCGAGGCATCCTAAAAGCTAAGCTTTTATAATTTAGGGTTTATCGATGCCAAGGCACCCTAGGTTGACTGATATATATTGGTATCTTCTAATAATATACCCTATCAAGAAAAGGGAAGGAGAATTCTAAGTTGGGCCTAATCACTTGGCTCTATTGCCACCTATGGTTTAATGCAACAAGAATAAAGGGGCAGTTGATGCTACTTAATTAAGTACTAAGATACCCCGGCCCATGCATTAGTCGCAAGTTCCCCATATGTCCTATTTTTAGCAAAGTCATGCTAAAATTCACGGAAAATTTCAGCTTGACCTTTGCTGAAAATAGGACATATGGAGTACCTGAATTTGCCGGAATGGAAGTTAATCGACATTCCGGCAAACTCAAGGGCCTCTCGGGGTACCTGCAAAATCAATATCCAATCAAGGAATTGTGCTGCACACTACTGCCTCACACTGCTGCCAAAATCATTCTTGACATGCTGAACTGGTATTTTACTCTGCATAGCTGAACAGTCTAACAACCAGAAATATATAACAAGAACTGCACCGCAACGATACAAAGAATATATAACAAGAATGAGCCTCAAATTAAAAAACAGAAATTATGGAAAGCATGAGGGTTACACTATAATTATAGGAAAATTTACACTGTAATTAGGGGAAGTTTTATACTGTAATTACATATAAGAAGCATCAGGGCTACACTGAAAATTATGGGAAAACTTACACTCTACTTATATATAAGTAGCATGAGGGTTACAATGTAATTTTGGGACAAATTACACTATAATTATTGTGTAAATTACACTCTAATACACTATAAATACAAAAATTTAATCATGGAGATTACACTGAAAATATGGGCTAAATTACACTGTAATTCTAGGGTATATTACACTAACAAATACATTCAAAATATGGGATAAATTGCACTATAATTCTGGGGTATATTACACTGAAAATTCATCAAAAGTTGCTGAGCTTACTTTAAAATACATCTGCACTGCAGGTGTCGGTGTCAAAACCGGTGGATCTTGGGTAGGGGGTCCCGTACTGTGCGTCTAAGGCGGATGGTAACAGGAGGCAGGGGACATGATGTTTTACTCAGGTTCGGGCCCTCCTGATGGAGGTAAAACCCTACGTCCTGCTGGATTTATTCTTGATGATATGAGTATTACAAGAGTTGATCTACCACGAGATCGGAGAGGCTAAACCCTAGAAGCTAGCCTATGGTCTGATTGTATGTTGTCCTACGGACTAAAACCCTCCGGTTTATATAGACACCAGAAAGGGTTAGGGTTACACAAGGTCGGTTACAAAGGAGGAGATATACATATCCGTACTGCCTAGCTTGCCTTCCACGCCAAGTAGTATCCCATCCGGACACGAGACGAAGTCTTCAATCTTATATCTTCATAGTCCAACAGTCCGGCCAAAGGATATAGTCCGGCTGTCCGGGGACCCCCTAATCTAGGACTCCCTCAGTAGCCCCTGAACCAGGCTTCAATGATGATGACACTACTAGGAAAAGGCCTACTAATGGCGAACCTAATTTGGCCATTAATGGCGCATTAGTGGTGCACCATTAGTGCCACGCCATTAGTATATTTTACTAATGGCACACCACAGGTGCGCCATTAGTATTTGGTATACTAATGGCGCACCTCAGATGCGCCATTAGTATATACAACAGTGCGCCATTAGTATGCCTCCCAGGGGGCCATGTATACCCAGGTGCTTTGGCATACTAATGGCACACAACAACAAGATGCGCCATTAGTAACTTCGGCATACTAATGACGCACTGCTTAATGATGTGCCATTAGTATCCTTTGGCATACTAATGGCGCACTATGATGTGATGCGCCATTAGTATGAATATTAGGTTATTTTTATTTTTTTATTTTCTGTTTTTTGCACAGGTTACAAAATGTATAATTGGACAAAATATAGACAGCACACATCAACAACAGATTCATCGAATACAATAGAAGATTAGTCTCTGAATACAATTCATCATATTAGTCTCCGAATACAATTCATCATATTAGTCTCCGAATTGAAAAGACCGAAGAAAGATAGAACATTATATTACAAGTCTCGAGACCGCGAGTAGCGAGTTTGTCTTCACATTACAAGTCGATATCGATCATCTAAACTACCATCACATAGAAGAGAGATGCGGTCATCACGATGAGCATCATCACGATGAAACTCGTCTTCATCCGGTTCCTCCAGCGCTCCCTCCCCTCTCCCGCTAGATAGCGGGCGTATCTAGATTCGGCCTCGGCCCTAGTGGTGTACCCTTTGTAACTGTTACCGCTGAATCGGTGAACCTGTCTCCGACACTCCTCCTAGTCGTCGTACACTCCGGGAACCTTACCCTTGTACACGACATACGACGGCATCGCTATGCAGTAGCCAAACGAAACGTTAGTACCAATTCACAAACAATACATAAGCAATATATAAGTATGCAACAGAACGATCGGAAGAGAAAAGCAAGACATTAATAGCATCGATTACATCTAAGTTGAATGACTCTCGAAACCAAAGAGACATACTAAAAGTTCATCAAAGTTTAATTACAACATGAGCCAATCGATGTTTCAGAACTAGACACAGCATGACTGCTTTCGACTCGACTCAAGGGACCGGAGCGTGGATGAAGCCGCCGTCTATCGTGGGAGTCATGAAATAACGGTCGTTGTCAGCCTGCATTTGTAGCATTGTGTCGATGTCACTGTTGGACGGTTGATTTCTAAGGTAGAACTGCCCCGAGGTACGAAGGACATCTTGATGGATGATTTACGCAAACTCCGACTGGATGCGAAAGAATTCTTGTCTGATGTCCACATCCTGGATTGCCGACACGCTCGCGGCCCAATCTTTGAGTTTACTCGGTAGCAGAAGTTGATGATGGTCCTTTACGATCGCTCGCATGTGATGGATGGCGTAGTAGGCACCCTTCTGACCGCCAGGTGGCTGCTTGACGCAGCAGAACGTCGTATTGTGGGAGAACACGTGCTTGCCGTACTTACGAATAGGCCTGGTGAAGGTGCCTCCAGATTTGACGTAGCCGGGGAGAACATCATCAAGAACCTTCTTGACATTTGTGTAGTCTACGTTCGACTGACGGTCCGGGTCGAAATACGTGGCCATGGAATATTTGGGGCTTAGGAGGATGAGCGTGCAATGTGTGTCACTGCAGAAAACACGGAATGTTAAAAGAAAAACGATCGAAATATAAGAATTCATATATTACGGGGCGGTTGAGGGGAGGACTTACTTGGGAAAGTAAGGCACGAGGAAGTTATCCTTATCTTGGTTTGCCAGAATGATGCCTTTGAGGTAAGAAGTCGCGACTTGCTGGTCACCAGCGCTGCCCAAGATCTTGGCACGCATGTAGAAGGGGTCGACTATCATGATGTCCGGGGTCTTGTCACGAATGATCCGCATCTCCATACTCAGCGAAAATAGCCGAACGAAGGTGTGGTGCAGCGGATGAAGGTTCAACATAGCGTGGATGTCATCAAACCGCAGGACGATCGTACCCCCGATGGAGTTATCCACAAATCCCTTGCCCTCTGGCACCTTGGCCGCGAAAACCAGGTATGCCACATCCTTCTCTACGAACGCGGCTTCTCCAAAGAAAGAACACTGTCATGCAGACTCCGCATAGCACCAGTGGCAGCATCAAGCATATTTCTCGGTAGCATCGGCCTACCCGCCACATGCACCCTCCTCGAGATATCCTCAGGTGAAGGTGGCCCGTCCTAAGCACGGATCGTACTCGGTGCCGTCTGGCCCGCACCCTTGTTAGTCTTTGTTTTGCGTGCCTTCTTCTTCTCCTGTAATGGGACCGAGTTCTGCTCACAGACCGCCTTCTTGAGTGTGTTGGGGCTGATAATATTTCGCACCTCGCCTATCTGAGGCTCGGTGAAGTCGGCAGCTGGAGGCGTCTCCTGAGAGCTGAACGGCAGACGACGCCTGTTGCAACTTGGCTTCTCCGCGGTACCAGCTAGATCACACACGTCTTTTGTTGGGTTGGGTTCTTGAGAATGAGGCCCCATGAAGTCGCCACCGTACCCATGATCGGCAAAGTACTGATCGACGTTGGCAAATGTATCGTCGTCGTTGTCGTTCTGATCCTGTGCCATATGCATGTTTGGATCCAGTGGCATAGGGATGTCCGGCACCGTTGCGGCGGTCTTGCCATGGGGCCGACTTAGCACCGGCACGACTGGAGGTGTTGTCTTTGGGGTGGTGTCCCCCGCCCCCAAACGAATCTGGCTCTTCGGCCAAAGCAGGGGCCAGCTCAGGCAGGCGCTGAGGGTCATCAGGTCATCATCGTCGGCCCCGACGGGTCGAATCGGAGGTAACAACTCGTCACAGCCTGGCAGCACCCGAACCAGTTGAACCCTAAACAAGTTGGGTGGCATCTGGGTACCGTGGAACAAGGGGTTACCCGGTTGAACGATTTTGCCCTTGGCGACATCGACCAACTCGTTGTTCACGAAGTGCAGGAGAGTGCACGGAACGTCGGCGGCGCCCTGCGAAAACATGTAGGGTGTCAGGGTGCCCAGTCAAAGGCAAGGAGATGAAGTCCTCGGCCAAGAGAGGCTTAATTAGTTACCGTCATGATGGCGTCGAGCTCGGCTAATGTCGAGGCACCTCCAACGGCGGGCGTGCAGTTGACGGAGGGGCCGCTTGCTGCAGAGGTGCCGGCCGGCGTACACCCGGGTTCATTAAGCTCCCGTGCCGGCGTCGGAGACACCAATGCCGCCTCCGCCGGAGACACCAATGGCCCCGCCATCGCGTTCTGCGAGTTGCTGGCCGTGAAGCTAGGAATCGGGGGCGGCCCCTGTTGGCCGCCTGCAATCCACGCACTAATCCCCTGGATCAAGGTAGGCACAATGGCGGTGATCGTTGCTCCGAGTTGTTGTTGCACTTGCTCTTGGACAATCTCCAGAATCCGCGCCACCTGTGCCCTGAGTTCTTGAACTTCGCGCGCCTGGCTTTTCCGAGCTGGTCTTTTTCTCCTTTCGCCTACCAGTGTTATAGTATGACGACCATTTTGTCGACAAGCCTTTGCCGGCCACACGACCAGCTGACGTCGGCTTACTGAGCTTATCCTTGTTCTTCATTACATTCAACGCCCTATTTAGAGTGGTGTCCCAAGGGTTGCTCTTAGTCGACCCCGCGCTACTGCTTTCAGTCGCCTACGGAAGGAATGTGAACCATTTAGAAATTTGGCTTCATTAATTAGAATGCAACCATATGGAGCTAATTACGCGGGGGTGTATTCCTTACCAGAACAAGCTCAAGCGCCCTGGTCTTCGGATCCGTGGTAAGCTCCTTTGTTTTCAGGTCCTTCTTGTACCAGGCCCTGACAAAGTTCCTGGTCTGCTTGTCACCGTATTTATCAAAGAGGGGCGGTAGGCCTTGCTCGGCACGGTCCGCCTCCTCCTTGTCCCATATAGGCTCCGCCACTCTGTAACCGCCGGGACCGAGTGTGTGTTCCCCTAAGTTCAGCTCCTGCATTTCTTTCCCCCACTTACTTGATTCGGAGTTTGCGATGCTCCAGCAATTGATCTTGAAGTCGTTGTAGTCATCTTCGGTGATCGAAGGATTTTTCGCCTTGATCTTCTCATAACTGTCACCTTTCTCGATCATTCTCTTCACATTGCTTTTCCATGTAGACAGGGCCTTGCTCATCTTCGTGAGGGCAACATTGTTCACTTTATTCCCTTTGAGGCTTGTGTTTTCAAATTCAGCGGGGAACTTGTATCGTTCGTGCAGCTTCATGAAGAGGAGGTTGCGCAAATTCCCTCGGTCAGGATGCCTCAGGTTCTCGGTGTTAATCGAGACGGTGCTCTGGAGAATGCACCCGAGCTGAAGCGAGTACCCCTTGACTATTCGTTCGGGCGCCGTTGGATTCTCGTCGGAGTCCACTTCAGTAACTTCCTCCTTGAGGGTGCGGAGCACGGTCGGGCGCCGGTCCTTCCGTTGCCTCTTCGGTTGGCTGCCATCTGTGCGTGCGCCGCCATCATCAGTGGTGGCATCCTCGGCGGCACCATCAGTGGTGGCATCAGTGGGGTCATCCTCGGCGGTACCATCAGTGGTCTCAAGATCGGTGGGGAAGGCGTCGTCCTCATACAAGTGAGTTTGTTCCTCCATCTCCTGGGACAGCTTCCAGAATGCCTTGCCGCCCGAACCCCCGCCCTCATCGTTGTTGGCCATCTTTCTCTCTAAATAGGAACAAAGTTTGGTCAAAAAGTTGGTTATTGTCAAGGAACAAGATCATGGTCTCATCATCTAGGGTTTGTCGACACCGAGGCATCCTAAAAGCTAAGCTTTTATCATTGAGGGTTTTTCGACGCCGAGGCACCCTAAAAGCCTAAGCTTTCATCATTTCGGTTTTTATCGACACCGAGGCACCCTAAAAGCCATGCATTAGTCACAAGTACGCCGGGGCACTTGATCCTACTTAATTAACTACTAAGATACCCCGGCCCATGCATTAGTCACAAGTACCCCATATGTCCTATTTTTAGCAAAGTCATGCTAAAATTCACGGAAAATTTCAGCATGACCTTTGCTGAAAATAGGACATATGGAGTACCCGAATTTGCCGGAACGGAAGTTAATCGACATTCTGGCAAACTCAAGGGCCTCTCGGGGTACCTGCAAAATCATTATCCAATGAAGGAATTGTGCCGCACACTGCTGCCTCACACTGCTTCCAAAATCATTATCGACATGCTGAACTTGTATTTTACTCTGCATAGCTGAACAGTCTAACAACCAGAAATATATAACAAGAACTGCACTGCAACCAGAAAATTTAATCATGGAGATTACACTGAAAATATGGGCTAAATTACACTCTAATTCTAGGGTATATTACACTAACAAATACACTCAAAATATGGGATAAATTGCACTATAATTCCGGGGTATATTACACTGAGAATTCATCAAAAGTTGCTGAGCTTACACTAAAATACATCTGCACTTCAGGGCTTGTACACACAAATTTAGTGAGATGATCTAACACTGACAAAATAAAGGAAACACCTGCTGAACCAATACAGGGCTAAAAACACATGGGGATTACACTTAAAAACATCTAGTGAAAGGCACTAGAAAACCATATAGACACAGGAATAAAGCAGAGCTGACTCATTAAATCTGATACACTGAGAAAACCCTAAACTAGGGAAACTAATCACCTGCATCTAACCTACCAGGAGGTAACTGAACAAATTCAAGAACTAAAACAGCAACACGAACCAATACAGAGATATGAAAGCACAAGTTACTAGCATTTGCCTAAAAACTACATAACTAGGATATGAAAGCACAAGTTACTAGCATTTTCCTAAAAACTACATAACTAGTGGACCAACTCTCTGTCTGTAACAAGAACTATAACTAGGAAGCTAGCACCAGATGCACTTGGGGATATACTAGTTATGCACTTCACATCCGGATGGCAATTACCTAGTATTTTAAGCTAAAATTACCTAGTAAGTGCTCAATCAATAAGGTACAAGGTAAACTGAATTGACTTTCCAAATTGACAAGCGCAGATAGAGCATAAGCAAAGAGGTCAACTGCTAATATCTATTCAATGCAAATAGTAGACATCTGAGTTCTGGTGCTCATATTGGAACATCCAGAACACCAAAGGCATCTTCAAAGTGAAAATTCTTACCCCTACACAACTATTCGGCATAATCAGAATTCAAAAGTAACATTCTTCGATATAGATCGTGGGTGCTCGGGGGAAAGTAGCACAAACAGACAATGCAAACAACCAATCAACTAGTGAAGCCAATCAAGAACCTAGAGATGTAGCTAGCAAACTGAGAAGCACATGCAGAGAATAAGCGAAAAGGTTACATGTTCACTGTGAAATAATAGATGCGTGAGTTCCAGTGCCCATATATGAAAAATCTTGAGCAGCAAAGGGCATCATCATCAAAGTGAAACTCTTAAGCCCTACATAATTATGCAGCCTTGATCACACATGACATTACTGGATTTAGATCTATTGTAGTAAATATAAGTACTTGGATGCTCAGATTTAAAGTAAAGTGCACGAGCAGGCAATGCAAACACACAATCAATTGGTGAAAACCATCGACAACCTTGGGACAAATACGGTGCATCAAACCTAGATAAATAGTGGACCAATTCTAAGTATGTATCAAGATAATCAGTGGACAAATACGGTGCATTACCCTAATGTGCTAAACGACGTAAGCGCGTGTGCGCGAGGGGGAGAGGGGGAGAGGAGGAGGGGGAGCTCACGGTGGCCGTAGGGATAGGGCAGTGGGGCGCGGGGAGGATGTCGGGGACGACGACGACGCAGGGGAGGAGGCGACGAGGTCCGGGTGGTGGTGGTGCTCCGGCGACGGTGGTGTGGACGGGGCAGCGTCTGGGCCGCCGGCGACGAGGGCGGCGGGGCGATGGCGTCCAACGAGTTGGGGCGACGGGGAGAGCGGCGCTGACGTCGGGGCCTCGGGCGGCGGTGGTTGGAGACGTCGCGGCGGGGTCGAGGCGGCGTCAGGGCAGCGTCGAGGCGGCGGGGCAGCGTCGAGGCAGCGGGGCAGCGGCATCGGGAGAGGAGAGGGGAAGGGGATCGAGGGCGAGGGCGAGGGAGAGAGAGGGGATAGGTTTGGGCCGGGGTGGAAATATGGATGGGGGCGGCACAATACTAATGGCGCACCACCCCTCGGTGCGCCATAAGTACATGCATACTAATGGCGCACCTCACCCAAGTGCGCCATTAGTATTTGTGTTTAAGTATGTTCAAACTTGTTTTATAAGACAGTAATAATTTTTTTATAAGACAGTAATAATTTTTTTATAAGATGGCTACTGCAACAGTAATATTTTTTTATAAGACAGTAATAATTTTTTTAAAAATATCATCAAACAGTAATGCCGGTGGAGCGGGGGAGGGTGCACGGGGTGCGGGGGGTCGGCGGCGGCGGTTGAGTAGGGGAATCGAGGGTGCGGGGGGTCGGCGGCGACGGCCGGTGGACCGGGGGGTGCTCAGCGGCGAGGGGGACCGGATCTGGCGAGGTGGGATAGCGATCGAGATGGAGGGGGATCGAGATCGAGTGTCCATGAAATTTAAAAATATTCACGATAGTTCAAAAAGTGCCCATGAAATACAATCGAGAAATGAAGGCTACGATTTAAATTGAATCGATCTTAGCTAGCTATCTATTCACAATCTTCTTGCCCTTCTTTTTCGCAAATGGAGTTCTTCTGTGGAACGGACGTCCTTTAGGTAGGGTGGTCCTCCTTCTTCTTGTGGTGTATGCTGCTACTTCATCATCGTCTTCATGTTCGATCCTCGGGTCGCCGTACTTGTCGAAGTCTTGCTCATTGGCTACTCCATCCATTCCAATGATCTTCCTTTTGCCTCTCCTCACGACAACACGACTGGGCTTTGACGGGTCGGTAATGAAGAAGCATTGGTCCACTTGGGAAGCCAGTACCCATGGCTCTTTTTTCGCGGTGACGTTTGCGCCCGCGGTCTTGGATTTGGCTTCGGGTATAACCATGGTGGTGAAATACCGGTCTTCTTTTAGGACGCTCTTCGCCCATCTGACACGGAACATCGGGACCTTCTCTCCAGCGTAGCTCAGCTCCCAGATCTCCTCGATCCTTCCGTAGTATCTGTCCTTGTCGTTACCGGTGTAGGATTCCATCGTTACCCCAGAGTTCTGATAACCATCGCTCTTCATGTCCTTGGCCTTGGTGTAGAATGTGTAGCCGTTGATATCGTACGCCTCATAGGTCATCAGGTTGTGCTCGGCGCCCTGTGGCAAGGCAAATATGAGTTGTTCTTCCACGGAAGAATCCTCATGTAAAGGGTAAGACAGAAGCTTCTGCTTGAACCAACGCGTGAAACATGATTTGTGCTCTTTGAGTATATCTCCGTCCGTCCTCTGTTGGCCTCGGTCATTGTACGTCTTCTTAATAAAGGTTTTGTGCTCTACCACCCAAGGATAGACCACGTCTATGTGTTGTAGCGCGACTAGGTTTGCTCTTTCAAAGTCGGCGAGCCGAGGTGCCTGTTGACGGGCAGACCAACGGGGTTCTCGATGCCTAGATAATTCATGCAGTAGGAGATGCACTCTTCGGTCAGAAAGCCCCTGGCTATGCTTCCCTCTGGACGTGACATGTTGCGAACGTATCCTTCGATGACACCATTCATCCTTTCGAAGGGCATCATGCTGTGCAGGAACGTCGGCCCGAGTTGGATGATATCGTCCACGATATGGACCAGCAGATGCACCATAACGTCGAAGAATGCGGGCGGGAAGTACATCTCAAGCTCGCATAGTATCACCACGATCTCTTCCTGTAGCCTTCTGAGTTGCCTCACGCCAACAGACTTCCCAGAGATGACGTCGAAAAAGTTGCATCGGCAAAATAGCGTTTCACGGACGTGCGCGTCCATGATCCCACGGATTGCAACTGGAAGTATCTGCGTCATCAGCACGTGACAGTCGTGAGACTTCATCCCGCTGAACTTCGGCTTTGCTGGGTCTAGGTATCTGCTTATCTTCCCCGCGTAACCGTAAGGAAGTTTTACTCCTACGAGGTAGGTGAAAAACTGCTCGATCTCCTCCTGACTTAGAGTGAAGCACGCGGGAGGGTAGTCATTTCCGGTCTTCTTGGCCTTTTTGCCTTTGCGATGACTTTCCGTGTCCTGCTTCGCCTCATCATCATCATCATCATCATCATCATATAGCGTGAAGCTCCTGCCTGATGCCCATTGATTTCAAGTCTGCCCTTGCTTTCGGCCCATCTTTGGTCCTCTCTGGCATGTTGAGCAGGGTACCAAGCAGACTCTTGCACACGTTCTTCGTGATATGCATTACATCAAGGCTGTGAGGCACACGGTGGATCTTCCAGTACGGCAAGTCCCAGAAAACAGACCTCGTTTTCCATACCTTCACCAGAGGCTCTGGCGCCTTTCGCATCTTTCCCGGCTCTGGCGCCTTTTTCTTCTTTCCCGGCAGTGGGCAATCTTTCCAATTTTTCAACAGCTTGTCTATTTCCTCGCCGCTCCTCGTACGCGGGCATCCTCGGGGTTCGGTTTCACCATCGAACAGATCCTTGCGTTTTCTCCACAGGTCATCGTCGCGAAGCCACCTTCGATGTCCCATGAACATGGTTTTCAAAGACCCGGGATCTCTATCTAGCTGGCGATACGTTGTGTCATCCATGCACCTGACGCATCCAGAAAATCCGTGGACCACCTGCCCCGCGACATATCCGTAACCGAGATAGTCGTGCACTGTCGTGAGCAGCGCGGCTCTCATAGGGAAATATTCTTTCTCTGCGGCGTCCCACGTATTGGCTGGCATTTTCCACAGCGTGTCAAGCTCCTCTTTCAGCAGCCCTAGATACAGATTGATGTCGTTCCCTGGTTGTTTCGGTCCTTCAATTAGCATACTCATGTGAATGTACTTCCTCTTCATGCACAACCAGGGGGGAAGGTTGTACATCCACACAAACACAGGCCAGGTGCTATGTGTGCTTCTCTGGCTGCCAAACGGATTGACTCCATCGGTGCTCGCGCCCAGCACGATGTTCCTTGGATCGTTCCCAAATTCTAGGTCTTCGAAGTTCAACGCTTTCCACTGGCTCGCATCCTTAGGGTGACTCAGCATCTTGTCTTTTTTATCTATCTCTGGATCATTTGCGTCATCTTCTCGCTTCTTCCCCTCCCTATCCGCATGCCAATACAGGAGCTTTGCTACCTTATGGTCCGCGAAATACCGCTGCAGACGAGGAGTGATCGGAAAGTACCACACCACTTTTCGAGGAGCTTTCTTCCTCTTCTTGTATCGAGTGACACCGCACACCGGACATATGGTAGACTCCGCGTGCTCGTCTCGATAAATGATGCAATTGTTCATGCACACATGGTATTTCACGTGCGGTAAATCCAGAGGACACACGATTTTCTTCGCCTCCTCCAAACTGGTCGGGCACTTGTTCCCCTTGGGAAGACGTTCATGCCAGAATGACATGTTCTCGTTGAAGCATGCTTCGGTCATTTTGTGTTTTACCTTCATCTCTAGAGCCATGAGCATTACTTTCAGGCGGGTATCCTTGGGCCTGCATCCTTCATACAATGGAGTAACCACGTCTAACTCAAGTTGATCCATCTTGGCTTTCTCTCGGGCGGCAGCTCTTGTGTTATCCGTCTGCTTGAGAAGCAGCTCTTGAATATGAGGGTCCTGCACCCAGCCCATCGATGGTCCAGCGTCGTCTACTCCGCCGGCATCATCATCTTCATGATCATGCCCGTCGTCTGCTCCGGCATCTTCCTCATCATCATGTCCTGCATCTTCTACATGATGACTGTGTACAGCATCACCGTCGTGATCATCTCCTGGGGATTCTTCGTCTTCTCGCTCGCCCGAGCCGCGGTGGTTGTCTTGCTGCCCTTCCTCATTTCTTGCCCGACCCCCATGGACGACTTCGTAGTCATCTTCATCACCTTGCCACCGATAGCCATCCATGAAACCATGGAAGAGCAGGTGGTCCCGCACCTGCCCGGATTTCGGGTCCGCAATAAGGCTCTCCGGCTTGCATCTTCGACACGGACATCTTATCTCCGTCTCGTTCTTTTGAAGCATCTCGGCCTTCGCGGACCTCAAAAACCTATTCACGATGCCTTCAGTCATCATGCGGACCATGGTCGCTTGCGGGGTAGAGCAAAACGATATTTTAGAACCAAGAAAAAATTTGGCATGACTTTCCCTAAAAATAGTACCAAAAAGAATGCTTAATGCCAGAATTCTCGCCGAAACGGAAATGAATCAACATTCCGGCAAAATATTGGCAACTATCGCATTTCAAATACTGGTACACCTCCAAACACAAACACATATGCAACACCACAAACATATGCAATACCACGAACATACATAGATCTAGCTAGGCCATAAAAAGTGCATGTGCACATTGTTGTAGGGAGAACAACATAAATATAGCTTCCCCCCTTACTTACCTATCAAAACAAGGTAATTTAACCACTTAAATTGAATGAATCTATGGTGGAAATGAGGTGAAAAAGAGGAGGCACCCGAGACAAGGAGGAGGTGGAGAGAATGAAGTGGGGAGAAAGTGAGTGTGGGTAGGAGAGGCTGTCCAAAATATCTTGTTGATGCCCACTTACTAATGGCGCACCAACTCTAAATGCGCCTTTAGTAATCCAGGTTACTAATGGCGCACCTGCTGGTGGCGCGCCATTAGTAGTTTTGCAAAAAAAACATACTAATGGCGCATTGTTCCACAGTGCGCCATTACTAGTTTAAACTAGTAATGGAGCACGGTCGAACAGTGCGCCATTAGTAGTTTTGCAAAAAAAGGAATAAAAAATATAATAAAAAAAACAACATTAGTGGCGCACTTTCCGACAGGTGCGCCATTACTAGTTACAACTAGTAATGGCGCACTGTGTCTGGATGCGCCATTAGTATGTTTGGACAGGCGCACTAGTTCAAAATTTTTTTTTTGATACTAATGGCGTATCGGAAGGTGGTGCGCCATTAGTATATACTAATGGCGCACCGCTTGTCTGGTGCGCCATTAGTGTGAATCCCATCTATAGCCCTTTTTCAAGTAGTGTGAGTCTGGCACGCAGTATTGTCTTCGACATTGCATGGCGGGTTCCTCCTACGAATACACCATGGAAAAATTTGAATACAAGGATAGTGTCCGACCCTGCAAAATAAGTTCCACATACTATCATAGAGAGAGTAATATTTCCACAAATCCAATCTGCTGACACGTTTTGGCAACATGTGACATTATGCCATGGCCCGGAGATTATTCGAACCGTTTCCTTTAACTAGCCCGCACATAACGTGAGGCAGTTTTTTGACACGTCTTGTCAAAGCAGAGATCATATCCCCCGTATTACAGGATTCTCATCAATACGGTCGTGGGTAACCCAACCACGCCTAGGACTCCTAGATTTTAGGGAAGTCCCAAACGACCACGAGGAGGACACTTGATATTCACCCTCTTTATAAAGGGTCAAGGCTTTTACTTTTTTCCTCCCATGCTCAATCGAATCCCTCCCCGCCTCGTGTTCTAACACTCAAAGCTTAGGTCAGGCGCTTCGGATCTTCAATCATTTCCGGATCTAGCCTCCAGGGCTGGTGGATGCCCTCCTCCGTCACATAAGAGGATATCAAGAAGTTGAGGGAGGCAAGATACCTGTCCGCCGAAATCTCGCATCGGCTGCCCGCCCGAGGGAAGGTCGTCCCTACTCCTGAACCCAATGAAGACGTCGTGTTCATCTCCTACTTCCTCCGAGGACTAGGCCTCACTCTGGATCCCTTTGTAAGGGGCTTGATGTTCTATTACGGGCTTGATTTCCACGATCTAGCCCCGGATTCCTTTCTTCACATCTTGGCATTTATTCTCGTATGTGAGGCCTTCCTCCACATTACCCCTCACTTCGGCCTGTGGCTCAAGACCTTTGATGTGAAGCCGAAGACGGTCGAGGGGTAGTATGCAGCGTGCGGAGGTGCATTAGTAAGCAAGATTGCTGGAGCTCCGTGGCCAAAAGGTTCCTTTCCAGAGGTGTCCGGATTATGGCAACGGGAGTGGTTCTACATCACTGGTCCTAGAAGTGCCAAGCGGGTAGCTTCCCCCGCCTTTCGCTCGGGCCCTCCACCACAACTGATGTCATGGATCAGCAGGGGGCTGAGCTGGGGTCCAGCCAAGGATGGGCCCATACTGCAAATCCGCATCCAGGATCTCTTCGAGGGAGATTTTAGTTTGGTTACGGTAGTGCAAGTCATGCTGGTCCGTCAAGTCCAGCCTTGCAAACTCCGGCCCCTCCATTTGTGGGAATTCAACCCAGAAGGACCGCGCGCTATTCAGAATTTCCTCGGCCTGACGCACGAGGAGATGTACAAACCATTCTTCGGACCCCAAACAGAGTGTCCGGATACTACCAAGGATGTGGGCCTGAGCAGCAACCGCACCACCGACCAAGTAAGTAATCCTCTAGCCGAACACACCGTCTTTTGTTTATCATGACGTCATTCTGAGAAATCGCTCCCTAACCAGGACTGGCTAACAAAGGCGAAGATGATTCGGTGTTCGGCCCCCCTTCCTGAGGGTTTTGACAATCCGGTACTGGAAAAGATGCTCGAGCTAGCACCTTGCCCGGAGCCCTCAAAAGAAGATAAAGGGGGGAATAATGAGGGCGAAAGTGGGCCCCCATCGCTACCAATTCCAACCAAGGGAATGAGCGCCTCCGTCAGGGAGGATAACCAAGGGGAAGAATCTGACCTTCACTCGCTCCAGGGAAGGAAGAGGACTGATTCTGAAGATCTGGAAACCAAGGCTTCCAAACGGGAGAAGAAGTCTCTAGCAGAGGGTCCTTCCCTGGAAGGTGCTCTTGCCGCCCAAAGCCCGCGCGGGGATCAGCCCTCTAACGAGTCGTAAGTGATCAAAATCTCCTTAATAGTAGAGATATTCTACCTTACTTCCGAGGAAAATAACCGAAGCGTTTATCTTGCAGTTCGGATCTTAGCCCTTCTCAACAGAGCTCGCCTTCAGGGGACCTTCTTCCAGAGATGATGGAGAGCGAAACGCCTCCCCCAGACTCCCTGCTCAAGAAGCGGGCGACCTTGAAGTGTCGTCACGGAGGGCCTCTCCGTATCCGGTGAGGCCAGAAGATAATCCTATAGTCACCCGAAGTCCCCAGCATCCAGCTCTTGAAGAGGGCAAACAAAAGAGTCTGGCGCCGTCTGGTATGCGGTCGGACGCACTGAGGGATCTGCTGAAGCGAGTGACCATCTCGGAAGAACACCGTACGTTGATGGGTACGGTGATGGAAAGGATTTCATCCGCCAAAAGCAGGTTGCATGACGCCTTTATGAGTCTACTAACGGGCTTTGAGGTATGTAAAATGATATACCTTTGTGATAGTACCGCACATTTTTAGGTGTGCCATGTGTAGATAGTAGCCCCTGAGACTCTGGCTGTCACCGAGAACGGCGGCAAATAGAGGATCGTAGTCCCAGGTAATAACCATACCGCCTTTATGTGTAGGTAGTGGAAGCTCCGGTGGCTAGCCGGACTCATGAGTTTGCCGAACTAAAGCGGTAACTGGATGCGGCGGATGCCGACATCGAGCTTGTTAACAAGCGGCTTGACGAGGCACAAGGTAAGTGATATTTTTTGGTGAATGTCACATAGTAAGAGCAGCATGATGCCAGTATCTTTAATATGTTGTGACTGCAGATGGAGCTGCCACCGTGGAGACCCTTCGGGCGGAACTTGCCCGGGCCAAAGAACAAGCAAGGAGTAGTAATGCGGCTGCTTTGAAGGCAGCCGAAGAATTAAGAGCCGAGAAGGCCGCGCATTGCGAGAGCAAAGAGAAAATGGCCAAGATGGATGTAAGTTGAGAGACACTGCCGACCGTTGCCAGTTCCTTGAGGAAGAAAACCGAGCGAAGGCGATGGACCTCGAAAAGGCCACGATGGTGACCAAAGAGACCCGTTCTGCCATGAGAGCGAAGAAGGAGGAGCTGCGTGAAGCGTGTGACATTGTGGCTGGGAAGCGCTTTTTTCTATGGAGGAAGTTCGGAGATCCGCAATATGCCCCTATGGATCGGCTGTGGAGTTCGGCAGACGCATATCTGGACTTGGTGGCGAGCGCTGTCGATGCAGCCGAATACTTCCGAGATCAAACAGATCGTGAAGTGGACAAGCTGTTCTGGTCGCAGTTTAACGTTCCAGAGCGTCCGCTTCCATTGACCGATCAGCTAGCCGAATGGGCCGATCTCAATAGGTTGTCCGGACTCGCCATGAGGTCTGTCGTGGATCAGCTATGGCCGGAAAGGCCAAAGCCGAACAGTTATTTTAGCCTGGTGCAGCAGTTCCTTGGTGCGGTGCCGCGCATCAATGCGATGAAGAGGTCGGCGTGCATAGAAGGCTTGCAGATGGCCCTTGCCCGTGTCAAAGCATACTGGGCGGAGATGGATGCTACCACTGTCGCGGCGCAGGGTTCGGCCATTGCCCGAGTGGCTGCCGAGCACTATTTTGAAGAAGTTCCTAAGGGTGCTCGTTCGATAGAGGCCTAGTGCTCGAAGAATATTATGTTTGAGTGACATGTATTCCCATTGTAAAAACAATGTTTTCTTAAATTTATCAAGGCTGTGTTTATACTTTTGCCCGAAATTATTGTGATGCCTCCTGTGCGGCCGTTTATGTATATATGTATATAACTTGAAAGATTGCAGTCGTCGGCTTCAGCCCCCACGCATACAATGCGGGGGTGTTTGCACAAGACGTGTATTCACACTTAATCTAACGTCTTGGTCCTAGTAAGGAGGTGATAGCATAGCGAACTAGGCAACCGGACTATAATGCTTTAACACTTTCACTTAGCCATAGGAGTTTGACTGTGGGGCTATGATATAGCCCCTGGTGGCTCCGCACTCGCCCGGATTCAGGGTGCATACATGCCTGGCCGGGAAACGACCCTTTGTTAATGCGGAGGAATCCCGAAGATTCTGATTGGTCATCGAGTGGTTGAGCAGTCTCACGCTATATCATGATAGTGAGTTTTCAACTTTCTCTACTAAGGTGCTCGTCCAGATGAACCAGGGCACAATCGCAGTAGTTCTCCTGGTGCCGCCTTAGCCGATAGAGCGGAACGTAAGGCAGCAAATCACAGGAGCCGGGAAAACCCAACATTTGACCAAAGACATGATTCGGAGCTGATGCATATAAGGCCAAACTCGCGATGCCGAACACTCCCTAAGGTATTCGGTCTTTATGGTGTAAACCGGGTCTAAACAGTACCCTTTGTAATAAGCCCCTGGTGTCCAGGTACGTGCATTATTCTGGCATGGCCAAATGCCAAGACGTCAGCATCCTTCTCGGTTGTATAGAGAATCCGAGGAATCTAAATCAACAAGAGACAGTAAAAAAGGTTTACGCAGGGTCTTAATCTACAAAGAATCCTTGGAACAGGTCCCTGCTGCACGTCTGCGCCTGTGTCTCTGTTGTGCCGTATTCTGGACGGGTGTAGCACGATGGTCATCTGAAAAAGAGAGGAACTTAATTGAAAAGTTGTCGTGCAAAAGTTAAGTTATACTAAATAAACAATATACAGTTGATAATGAGTGAAGGTGAGCCTTATTGCCACTTTTGCGCGCGCGTTGAGCCCCTTGTATTGTAATAGGGGTATACCCATCAAACCTGTATTAATTACATATTGCTGAGCTAGACTCGTCTAGCCGTGTCCGTGGTCTTAACGATCTGTCAAATGCTTGAGTTGGTGAGGCCGTTTAGTGTGCGACGGCCAAGGCGACCGCACCGTCTTCGGCGCGCAAGGAGCGCTCAATATTTCCATTTACAGTAATGATGCCACGTGGACCGGGCATCTTGAGCTTGAGGGAAGCGTAATGCGGTATTGCGTTAAAGCGAGTGAAAGCTTCGCGTCCGAGTAGTGCTTGATAGCCACTTTGGAACGGAGCAATGTGGAAGGCTAAATTTTCGCTATGGAAGTTATCGGGGAAGCCGAACGTAACCTCTAGTAGCAGGGAGCCCCTGCAATGAGACTCCGGGCCTGACGTTACTCCTTTAAAGGTAGTATTGCTGTGGCAAATTTTTGTGGGGTCTATCCCCATTTTGCGGATTGTGTCCTGATATATCAGGTTTAGGCTACTGCCGCCGTTCATCAGGACTCGTGTGAAGTGGTATCCGTCAATTATTGGATCTAATACCAAGGCAGCCCATCCTGCATTCCAGATACTTGCTGAGTAATCCTGATGGTCGAAGGTGATCGGTTGAGACGGCCAGTGGCAGAACTCGGCGGTGATAGGCCCTGGGGCATATTTATCTGGGAGTGCCAATTTGTTTCTCCCCTTTATCTCGTGTAACACGTTTACTGTTTTGACTTCCGATGGAAATTTCTTCTGTTCCCCAGTGTTTTGCTTGCGAGGCTCATCCTCGTCTTCACGTGGTGTATCCTTCCCCTTATGTTCGGCGTTGAGCTTGCCGGACTGCTTGAAGACCCAACATTCTCTGTGGGTATGATTTGCCGGTTTATCGGGGGTGCTATGGATCTGACATATTTGGTCCAGGATTTTGTTTAAGCTGGACAGTTCATCTCTGGCACCTTTAGGGGGCGGCTTTTGCTGACCTGGACGAGAGCTTATAAACCCGGTGTTTACCGTCGTGCTCTTCGAGCTGTCTTCTTTATTCCTGCGCTTATTATTTTTGCTGCGTCGTTATTTCCCGTTTCCATCTCTAACTTCGGATGTACTTGGGTAGTTGGTGCTGCATCGGGCTAGCCAGCTATCCTTGCCTGCGCAAAAGCGGGTCTTGAGGCTTGTTAATGTTGCCATTGTTCTCGGCTTTTCTTGGCCGAGGTGCCTGGCAAGCCATTCGTCTCGGACGCTGTGCTTAAAGGCTGCCAAGGCCTCGGCGTCCGGACAGTCGACTATTTGGTTCTTTTTAGTAAGAAACCTGTTCCAAAGCTTTCGGGTTGACTCTCCGGGCTATTGAGTTATATGACTCAAATCGTCCGCATCCGGAGGTCAGACATAAGTCCCTTGAAAATACTCCTGAAAAGCCTCTTCGAGCTCTTCCTAGCTTCCAATGGGGCTTTCGGGGCGGCTTTTGAGCCAGTGCCGAGCTGGCCCTTTGAGCTTGAGGGGTAAGTACTTGATGGCGTGGAGATCATCTCCTCAAGCCATATGAATATGGAGGATATATTCCTCAATCCAGACTCCAGGGTCTATTGTTCCGTCGTAAGCCTCTATGTTTATGGGTTTGAATCCCTCTAGAAATCCATGATCCAGCACCTCGTCGGTGAAACATAGAGGGTGTGCGGCACCATCGTATTTGGGTGTACCGTGGTATTCGGATGTTTTTTGTGTCGCATTGTATGTTGGAGCGCGCCTGCGTGGTCCATAGATGGATCTGGTTGCGCCGTCCTTTTGATGCGAGCCCTTACGTGGATCGCGTACTAGTTTATGTGCGGCATCGATTCCCACTTTACGTTGGCTATGAGGTCGTTTATCCGACCGGATGGCCGTTTTATTTTTTAATTGTGGAGGATCTAAGGCCTCCTCATCGAATTCAGGTAGCAACTTTCACTTTGGATAGCTCTTGGTGTGGCGATTACTGTCGTACTTCGCTGCTGTGTTGAGTACTTCACTCCATTTGATTTTGAGTGTGTCTTGTGTAGCCTTGAGCCTTTGCTTCTGTTTTTTTAGACTCCTCGCCGTGGCAACAAGCCTTTGGTGGGCATTATGTTGCTCCTGGCGCCTGTCCGGTGTGATGTCGTCCGGACTGTTATCTTTGACGGGGTTGGGTTGTTTGGCTTGATTTTCCGGGTTCTCGTGGTTGGGCAATGGTTCACCCTGCTCTAGCGCTGGGTCTATGTGATCGTTATTTCTGCCGAGGCGGGATTTGGAGCGGCGTTTACGCCGCCGCTTTGAATGCTGCTCGAGGGAACCACCCTTCGCTGTGCCCTTCTGTTCCTCGTCGTTATTTTCTTTGGGTGTGTCCACCATGTATACGTCATGTGATGAGGTGGTTGTGCAGTGCCCGCTGGGCAGTGGTTCCTCTTCGACTCCCTCATTGTCGTCCATATCGTCAATGTCTTCAGAGTCGAAGTCAAGCATGTCGGTTAAGTCATCGACGGTGGCTACTAAGTGGGTGGTGGGTGGGCGGCGAATTTCTTCGTCATCCGCATCCCAATCCTACCGGACGTAGTTCGGCCAGGATCCCTCTGACAAGGAAAGAGACCTTAATGAGTTCAGTATGTCGCCGAAGGGCGAGTGCTGAAAAATATCCATGGAGGTAAACTCCATGATCGGTGCCCAATCGGATTCGATAGGAACGGGCGCAGGCGGTTCGGAGTCCGTGGACGGAGAAGGATCCGGCAGTTTGGCAACACGGCTCTCGTGAAGGGTAAGGTCGATATTCGGCTCGATCGCCGCAGAAGGTACGACCTCCGTGACGGGGTCTATCCACCCGTACACGGATAGCGAAACTGGCTCCGATTTGAGGGTCGGAGCGGCTGCCGGTGCGATCTCCTGAATACGGTCCGATGGTAGAGCTAAATCGTACTCATCGTGGCCGCATGGCGCACAAGGCAGGGGCTCGAATCCTTCGAAGATCAAGTCTCCGCGGATATCGGCCGTGTAGTTTAAGCTTCCAAACCTGACCTAGTGGCCAGGGGCATAACTTTCGATCTGCTCCAAATGGCCAAGCGAGTTGGCCCGCATTTCGAAGCTGCCGAACACAAAGATCTGTCCGGGGAGAAGAGTCTCACCCTGGACCGCATCGCTATCGATGATCGTAGGAGCGATCAAGCCTAACGACGACGACACAGAGGAACTCTCAATGAAAGCTCCAATGTCGGTGTCAAAACCGGTGGATCTCGGGTAGGGGGTCCCGAACTGTGCGTCTAAGGCGGATGGTAACAGGAGGCAGGGGACACGATGTTTTACCCAGGTTCGGGCCCTCTTGATGGAGGTAAAACCCTACGTCCTGCTTGATTTATTCTTGATGATATGAGTATTACGAGAGTTGATCTACCACGAGATCGGAGAGGCTAAACCCTAGAAGCTAGCCTATGTTATGATTGTATGTTGTCCTACGGACTAAAACCCTCCGGTTTATATAGACACCGGAAAGGGTTAGGGTTACACAAGGTCGGTTACAAAGGCGGAGATATACATATCCATACTGCCTTGCTTGCCTTCCACGCCAAGTAGAGTCCCATCCGGACACGAGACGAAGTCTTCAATCTTATATCTTCATAGTCCAACAGTCCGGCCAAAGGATATAGTCTGGCTGTCTGGAGACCCCCTAATCCAGGACTCCCTCAGCAGGGCTTGTACACACAAATTCAGTGAGATGATCTAACACTGACAAAATAAAGGAAACACCTACTGAACCAATACAGGGCTGAAAAACACATGGGGATTACAGTGAAAAACATCAAGTGAAAGGCACTAGAAAACCATATAGACACAGGAATAAAGCAGAGCTGACTCATTAAATCTGATACACTGAGAAAACCCTAAACTAGGGAAACGAAACACCTGCATCTAACCTACCAGGAGGTAACTGAACAAATTCAAGAACTACAACAGCAACATGAACCAATCCAGAGACCACCTACTACTAAGTAGAAAACTGAACACATCAGAAACCATATTTGAGCAGGTAACTGAATCAAAACGCAGCTACATCTAATAGAAGGGCAAACAAATTTAGACAAAGGATATACCATTGGCATCTACATCTACATCACACCAGCCATCAGAATCAAACTACATCTAACAACAAAAAAGCAGGCGGAACAGACATCCAGCCACCAGCCTAGCAGAAAAGAAATCAACAGGGGACTCAAATCCACCGCTATATCTATGCACCTACAACTACCATCTACAACAAAAACACGAGGGGTATTCACTGCTACAACTACAGCCTCGCCTACTTCTACATCTACAGTGAAGGAAACAAATCAAGCACTAGACTTGGGAGAACTTCAACGAGGGAAGGGTGAGACGACCACAACCATCAGATGACCTTGAACAACCACCTACCAGCGCATGAACCCTAATCATTGCAGAGAAGGGCGGGATGAGTAGTACTAGTATACATGAACCCTAATCATTGAACGCCAAGGGGTGGCTGGATGAGGACATCAGCTCACAGTGAGGTCGGGGCATGCTTGGAGGTCGTCGGTGTTGCAGGTCGAGGCGGCGGCGGCGGCGATGCCGACGGTGGTGGAGCGAGGCCATCTGGCGGAGGAGAGCTTCCCGGCTCCAGGTGGTGGTCCAGGAGGAAGAAGCAGTGGGTAGTGCACCTTGTCGGAGCGGGCGCGGGGGTCGTCGGAGCGGGTGCGGGGGGTCGTCGGTGGCGGTGGAGCGGGCACGAGGATGTGGCGAGGGAGGGAAGGGGGAGCGGGCGCGGCGGTCGTCGGAGCGGGTGCGGTGGGTCGTCGGCGGTGGTGGAGCGGGCGCGGGGATCTGGCGAGGGAGGGAAGGGGATCTGGCGAGCGATGGACAGAACACACGTACATTACCTAGAGGGGGAAGGTTAGTAATGGCGCACCATCTAGGGGTGCGCCATAAAAACAGTGATAGCAATGGCGCACCCACGTCCGGTGTGCCATTAGTAACTTTTTTTTATTTTTTGTCGCATCTAATAATTTTTTAGAAAATGAATATGAATATGAAACAGTAATAATTTTTTATAAAAACAGTGAAAGCAATGGCGCACCCTCCTATGGTGCGCCATTAGTAACTTATCATTATTATTTTTTGTTGCATCTAATAATTTTTTAGAAAATGAATATGAATATGAAACAGTAATAATTTTTTATAAAAATAGTAATATTTTTTTTAAAAAATATCATCAAATTTCTTATTTGAAAATATATATGAATATGAAAAAATATCATCAAATTTGTTATTTGAAAATATCATCGAATTTGTTATTTGAAAATATTTGAAAAAGTATCATAAATATTTGAAAACATTACCAATGGCACACCGCCTAGGGGTGTGCCATAAATACACTGATAGCAATGGCGCACCGCCTCCTCGTGCGCCATTAGTAACATTTTTTTAATTTTTAGTTGCATCTAATAATTTTTAAAAAAATTACAATCAAATTTGAAAACATTTATGAATGTGAAAAAATATCATCAAAATTGTTTTTTCAAAATATTTATGAATATGAAAAAATATGCTCAAATTTGTTATTTTAAAATATCATCAATATTTTTTTGGATTTTTAGTTGCATTCATTTGTGAATTGGTAAAACATTTATGAATATGAAAAAATATCATCAAATTTGTCAAAATATTCATGAATTCAAAAAGTGCCCATAAAATTTAAAAATATTCATGAGTTCAAAAAATATTAACAAATTCAATACTTTTTGTGAGTTAGAAATTCAATACCATAATAAACACAAATAAATATTCATGAGGACTAGAACAGAAGAAATATCATTTCAAAATGTCGAAATACAATCGAGAAATGAAGACTACGATTTAAATACAATCGATCTTAGCTAGCTATCTTTTCACAATCTTCTTGCCCTTCTTTTTCGCAAGTGGAGTTCTTCTGCGGAACGGACGTCCTTTAGGTATGGTGGTCCTGCTTCTTCTTGTGGTGTCTGGCACTTCATCTTCGTCGTCATGTTCCATCTTCGGGTCACCGTACTTGTCGAAGTCTTGCTCATTGGCGACTCCATCCATTCCGATGATCTTCCTTTTACCTCTCCTCATGACAACACGACTGGGCTTTGACGGATCGGTAATGAAGAAGCATTGGTCCACTTGGGAAGACAGTACCCATGGCTCATTTTTCGCGGTGACGTTTGTGCACGCGGTCTTGGATTTGGCTTCGGGTATAACCATGGTGGTGAAATACCGGCCTTCTTTTAGGATGCTCTTGGCCCATCTGACATGGAACATCGGGACCTTCTCTCCAGCGTAGCTCAGCTCCCAGATCTCCTTGATCCTTCTGTAGTATCTGTCCTTTTCGTTACCTGTGTAGGATTCCATCGTTACCCCGGAGTTCTGATAACCATCGCTCTTCATGTCCTTGTCCTCGGTGTAGAATGTGTAGCCATTGATATCGTACGCCTCATAGGTCATCAGGTTGTGCTCAGCACCCTATGACAAGGCGAATATGAGTTTTTCTTCCCTGGAAGAATACTCATGTAAAGGGTATGACATAAGCTTCTCCTTGAACCAACGTGTGAAACATGAGTTGTTCTCTTTTATTATATCTCCGTCTGTCCTCTATTGGCCTTGGTCATTGTACGTCTTCTCAATAAAGGTTTTGTGCTCTACCACCCAAGGATCGACCACGTCTATGTGTTATAGCGCGACTCGGTTTGCTCTTTCAAAGCCAGCGAGTCGACCCTCGAAGTCGACATGCATTTCGCGGCGACCATCGCGGTGACCCCATCCAACGAGCATGCGGAGGTGCCTCTTGACGGGCAGACCAATGGGGTTCTTGATGCCTAGATAATTCATGCAGTAGGAGATGCACTCTTCGGTCAGAAATCCCCTAGCTATGCTTCCCTCTGGACGTGACATGTTGCGAACATATCCTTTGATGACACCATTCATCCTTTCGAATGGCATCATGCTGTGCAGGAACATCAGCCCGAGTTGGATGATATCCTCCATGATATGGACCAGCAGATGCACCATAACATCGAGGAATGCGGGCGGGAAGTATATCTCAAGCTCGCATAGTGTCACCACGATCTCTTCCTGTAGCCTTCTGAGTTGCCTCACGCCAACCGACTTCCGAGAGATGACGTCGAAAAACTTGCAGAGGCCAAATAGCGTTTCATAGACATGTGCGTCCATGATCCCACGGATTGCAACTGGAAGTATATGCATCATCAGCGCGTGACAGTCGTGAGACTTCATCCCGCTGAACTTCTGCTTCGCTGATTCTAGGTATCTGCTTATCTTCCCCACGTAACTGTAAGGAAGTTTTACTCCTACGAGGCAGGTGGAAAACTGCTCGATCTCCTCCTGACTTAGAGTGAAGCACATAGGAGGGTAGTCATTTCCGGTCTTCTTGGCCTTTTTTCCTTCGCGACGACTTTCCATGTCCTGCTTCACCTCATCATCATCATCATCATCATCATTAGCGTGAAGCTCCTCCCTGATGCCCATTGATTTCCAGTCTACCCTTGCTTTTGGCCCATCTTTGGTCCTCTCTGGCATGTTGAACAGGGTACCAAGTAGACTCTCGCACACGTTCCTCGTGATATGCATGACATCAAGGCTATGAGGCACACGGTGGATCTTCTAGTACGGCAAGTCCCAGAAAATAGACCTCGTTTTCCATACCTTCAGCAGCGGCTCTAGTGCCTTTCGCTTCTTTCCCGGCTCTGGGCACTCTTTCCAATTTTTCAATAGCTCGTCTATTTCCTCACCGCTCCTCGTACGCGGGCGTCTTCGGGGTTCGGTTTCACCATCGAACAGTTCCTTGCGTTTTCTCCATGGGTCATCGTGGCGAAGCCACCTTCGTTGTCCCATGAACACGGTTTTCGAAGACCCGAGATCTCTATCTAGCTGGCGATACGTTGTGTCATCCATGCACCTGACGCATCCAAAAAATCCCTGGACCACCTGCCCCACGACATATCCGTAACCGAGATAGTCGTGTACTGTCGTGAGCAGTGCGGCTCTCATAGGGAAATATTCTTTCTCTGCGGCGTACCACGCACTGGCTGGCGTTTTCTACAGCGTGTCTAGCTCCTCTTTCAGCAGCCCCAGATACAGATTGATGTCATTCCCTGGTTGTTTCGGCCCTTCAATTAGCATACTCATGTGAATGTACTTCCTCTTCATGCACAACCAGGGGGGAAGGTTGTACATCCACACAAACACTGGCCAGGTGCTATGTGTGCTTCTCTGGCTGCCAAACGGATTGACTCCATTGGTGCTCGCGCCCAGCACGATGTTCCTTGGATCGTCCCCAAATTCCGGGTGTTCGAAGTTCAACGCTTGCCACTGGCTCGCATCCTTAGGGTGACTCAACATCTTGTGTTTTTTATTTATCTCTGGATCATTTACATCATCTTCTCGCTTCTTCTCCTCCCTATCCGTGCACCAACGCAGCTTTGCTAGCTTAGGGTCCGCAAAATACCGCTGCAGACGAGGAGTGATCGGAAAGTACCACACCACTTTTCGAGGAGCTTTCTTCCTCTTCTTGTATCGAGTGACGCCGCACACCGGACATATGGTAGACTCCACGTGCTCGTCCCGATAAATGATGCAATTGTTCATGCACACATTGTATTTCACGTGCGGTAAATCCAGAGGACACACGATTTTCTTCGCCTCCTCGAAACTGGTCGGGCACTTGTTCCCCTTGGGAAGACGTTCGTGCCAGAATGACATGTTCTCGTCGAAGCATGCGTCAGTCATTTTGTGTTTTACCTTCATCTCCATAGCCGTGAGCATTACTTTCAGCCGGGTATCCTCGGGCCTGCATCCTTCATACAATGGAGTAACCACGTCTATCTCCAGTTGATCGAGCTTGGCTTTCTCCCGGGCGGTAGCTCTTGCGTTATCCGTCTACTTGAGAAGCAGCTCTTGAATATGAGGGTCCTGCACCCAGCCCATTGATGGTCCATCATCGTCTGCTTCGGCATCTTCATCTTCATGATCATGCCTTTCGTCTTGATCTTCCTCATCATCATGTCCGGCATCTTCTACATGATGACTGTGTACTACATCACCGTCGTGATCATGTTCTAGAGATTCTTCATCTTCTCGCCCGCCCTCGCCGCGGTGGTTGTCTTGCTGCCCTTCCTCATTTCTTGCCGGCCCCCCATGGACAACTTCATAGTCATGTTCATCACCTTGCCACCGATAGCCATCCATGAAACCACGCAAGAGCAGGTGGTCCCGCACCTGCCCGGGATCCGGGTCCGCAATAAGGCTCTATAGCTTGCATCTTTGACACGGACATCTTATCTCTGTCTTGTTCTTTTGAAGCATCTCGGCCTTCGCGGAGCTCAAAAACCTATTCACAATGCCTTTGGTCATCGTGCGGACCATGGTTGCCTGCGGGGTAGAGCAAAACGATATTTTAGAACCAAGAAAAAATTTGGCATGACTTTGCCTAAAAATAGAACCAAAAAGAATGCATAGTGCCTAATTCTCGCCGAAACGGAAATTAATCAACATTCCGGCAAAATATTGGCAACTATCGCATTTCAAATACCGGTACCTGCAATCACAAACATATATGCAACACCACAAACCTATGCAACACCATAAACATACGTAGATCTAGCTAAGCCATAAAAAGTGCATGTGCACGTTGTTGGAGGGATAAAAAAGTAGATCTACAACATAAAGAAAGCTTTCCCCTTACTTACCTATCACAAAAAGGTAATTTAACCACTTAATTTGGGTGAATCTATGGTGCAAATGAGGTGAGGAGGAGGCAGCCGAGACAAGCTTGGAGAAGGAGGTGGAGAGAATGAAGAGGGGAAAGTGAGTGTGGTAGGTGGCTGTCCAAAATATCTAGGTGGTCTCAGGTTACTAATGGCGCACCACCTAAAAATGCACTATTAGTAACCCTGGTTACTAAGGGCGCGTGAGTTAGAGGTGCGCCATTACTAGTTTTGCAAAAAAATATAATTGCTAGTTGTGGCGCAGTAATGGCGCACCTCACACAGGTGCGCCATTACTTGTTTTGAAAAAAAAGTAAATTTTTTTTGTTAGTAGTGGTGCACAGAGCGTGTGGTGCGCCATTACTAGTTAAAACTAGTAATAGCGCACTGTGCCCTGGTGCGTCATTAATAGTTTTGGAAAAAAATTGCTAGTAATGGCGCACCGTGTGTCTGTTGCACCATTAGTAATGAGGATACTAATGGCGCACCTGTATATGGTGCGCCACTGCTATATAGCAGTGGTGCACCACATACATGGTGCGCCATTAATGTCCATATTAGCTATAGCCCTTTTCCTAGTAGTGTAGTTGTTGTAGGTTTTGTGCTTGACAAATTACGCTAGGTTTATTCCGCATTTGTTCAAGCCTAAACTGTAATTATTTAAAGCGCCCATTCACCCCCCTCTAGGAGACATCCATGATCTTTCAACAACCTCTGCTTCCCTCTATGAAGGGCCTATCTTTTACTTTTATCTTCTACTTTTATACAAGAGTCATGGTGATCTTCACCTTTCCTTTGAACACCTTTTCTTTTTAGCAAGCACTATGTGTTGGACAAAGATCCATATATATATATATATATATATCCACTCGGATGTAGGTTTTCATAAAGTATTATTGTTGACATTACCCTTGAGGTAAAAGGTTGGGAGGTGAAACTCTAACCCCTATCTTTCTCTGTGTCCGATTAAGGCTTTGAACCCATAAGTATCGCGTGAGTGTTAACAATTATAAAAGACTAAGAGATGGTTGAGTATGTGGACTTGCTATACAAAAGCTCTTACATTGACTCTTTCCGATATTATGCTAAATTGCAATTGCTTCAATGACTGAGATTATAGTTTGTTGGTTTTCAATAAAGTTTCTGATTCACACTTTACCTTGTGAATGAATTGTTACTTTGACATAAGAAATTATATGACAATATATGTTGTTGTTCTAAAGATGATCATGATGCCCTCATGTCCGTATTTTATTTTATCGACACCTCTATCTCTAATCATGTAGACATATTTACCGATTTCGGCTTTCGCTTGACGACAAGTGAGGTCTAAGCTTGGGGGAGTTGATACGTCCATTTTGCATCATGCTTTTATATTGATAGTTATTGCATTATGGGCTGTTATTACACATTATGGTACAATACTTATGCCTTTTCTCTCTTATTTTACGAGGTTTTCATGAAGAGGCAGAATGCCGGCAGTTGGAATTCTGGACTGGAAAAGGAGCAAATCTGAGAGACCTATTCCGCACAACTCCAAAAGTCCTGAAAATTTATGGAGAATTATTTTGGAATATA
The DNA here is from genome assembly GCF_003073215.2 of Triticum urartu. Classification (NCBI taxonomy): domain Eukaryota; kingdom Viridiplantae; phylum Streptophyta; class Magnoliopsida; order Poales; family Poaceae; genus Triticum; species Triticum urartu. Next base: position 459,912,736 of record NC_053025.1, on the reverse strand, counting down.
TAAAAAATATTGGGTGAAGAAAGCACCTGAGGGGACCCACCAGGTAGCCACAAGCGTGGGGGCCGCCCTACCACCTGGGTGCGCCCCCTGCCTTGTGGGCCACCTGGCAGGCCCCCGATGCCCATTTTCTGCTATATGAAGGGCTTTGACATGGAAAAATCAGGAGGAAGCTTTCGGGATGAAGCACCGCTGTCTCGAGGAGGAACTTGGGTAGAACCAATCTAGGGCTCTGACGGAGCTGTTCTACTGGGGAAACTTCCCTCCTGGAGGAGGAAATCATCGTCATCGTCATCACCAACAATCCTCTCATCGAGAGGGGGTCAATCTCCATCAACATCTTCACCAGCACCATCTCCTCTCAAATCCTAGTTCATCTCATCTGATCTTTGTCTCAAAACCTCAGATTGGTACCTGTGGGTTGCTAGTAGTGTTGATTACTCCTTGTAGTTGATGCTAGTTGGTTTATTTGGTGGAAGAACATATGTTTAGATCTTTAATGATAATTAATACTCCTCTGATTATGAACATGAATATGCTTTGTGAGTAGTTACGTTTGTTCCTGAGGACATGGGAGAAGTCTTGTTATAAGTAATGATGTGAATTTGGTATTTGTTCGATATTTTGCTGAGATGTATGTTGTATCTCCTCTAGTGGTGTTATGCGAACATCGACTACATGACACTTCACCATTATTTGGGCCTAGGGGAAGGCATCGGGAAGTAATAAGGGTTGCTAGAGTGACAGAAGCTTAAACCCTAGTTTATGCGTTGCTTCGTAAGGGGTTGATTTGGATCCACATGTTTCCTGCTATGGTTAGATTTATCTTTATTCTTCTATCGTCATTGCAGATGCTTACGAGAGGTGTTAATCATAAGTGGGAGGCTTGTCCAAGTAAGGACAACAACCAAGCACCGGTCCACCCACATATTAAATTATCAAAGTAACGAACGCGAATCATATGAGCATGATGAAAACTAGCTTGACAGTAATTCCCATGTGTCCTCGGGAGTGCTTTGCTTTATATAAGAGTTCATCCAGGATTGTTCTTTGCTACAAAAAGGATTGGGCCACCTTGCTGCACCTTAGTTACTTTTGTTACTTATCACCCGTTACGAATTATCTTATCACACAACTATATGTTACCGATAATTTCAGTTCTTGCAGAGAATACCTTGCTGAAAATCGCATGTCATTTCCTATTGCTCCTCGCTAGGTTCGACACTCTTACTTATCGAAAGGACTATGATAGATCCCCTATACTTATGGGTTATCAGATGCGTGTGCGTGTTGGGCCTATGGGACCGGGGGTACCCAGGTCCATTTGCCTTCGGCCCAGGAAGTGGCGCATGTCAAGAGCCCAGCGGGTGGCCCACCAGCAAGCGTCACAAGCAAGGCTCCTCGTGAGGCCCTCGCCTCATGAGGCCCCCTCGGGAGGTGCCCAGAGAATACTAGGCGGCTCCACCAAAAGCCTCACAAGGCCCTCTCGTGAGGCGGCCTCCCAAGGCACCGTCTCAGGGACAAGCAAGCCAAGGGTTGTTCATCCGGGTCGAGTGGCCCCGTGCGTGGGTGATGCGCGTAGCAAAGAACGATGCCAGAGGCCGTGCCAGCAGGCGTGAATGAGGAGGATTTCCTTTTCAATGCTAAGGGAGCAAGGTCAGCATGCTGGTTCCCAAAGCAACCGCCAAAGGTTGCCCGGTAGTTGCAAGAAGGCCAAGACGACAAGCGCGCAGGGCGGATGTCATCCCCGAGCCCACCAGCGCATCATGGGCGGTGGCTTTGCACATGAATACTACCTTTGGTCAGGATAGACTGCGCCCCTGTCCCCCTTCAAAATTGCCGTTGTGGGGCAACCCTTCCCGCTAATGTTTTTGGGGGAAGAGGACCAAAGCCGATATAAAGCAAGGTAGGGAGCCGCTGTACAGAGGTTGACCACTTGATCCTCAACCCTTGTACTCTAATTCGCTCTCGCCGGTGCAATCCCAAACCAAGCAGGAGAAGGGTTTTACACTGCAAAGTGGCCCTTACCTGCGTAACTGCTGTGTCACCGGCCCTCTCCCGCTAGCCCGCTCTCACTGTAGCCTCGCCGTGTTTATCCACAGGGAAGGATAGGGCGGTAGGAATGAGTGCACCCCGGAGTTCAAACCTTTGGGTCCCCTGAGCCCCGATTCTGACATTTGGCGCACCAGGTAGGGGTGCACCATCATTCTTCCGCTTCGCTCCGCCTTTACTTCACTGGTTCCATGGCTGACACTCGTCGCGAGCGAACTGAGCACTGGGCGGGTCGCGTCACCGATACGTAGCTTGTGGACCGCGACAACCGCCGCCGCCCTGACGGAGCCGCGCCTGCCGCCATCACCGATCCTGCTACCCACGAGAGGTCACGACACCTCCATGCACCCCTTCGTGCCGCCGGATGGCGGCACTGCCACGGCCTCCTCCTCCCTCGCCCGCCATGGGCTGCCGAACACGTAGGTCACGCTGCTCTGCTACCGCCCAGCTGCCATCGGCTACGATGCTTGGCTTGGTTGCATCACCAAGCTCGTCAGCGCTGCCAGACACACCCCAACGCCCTCCCACTCGCTCTGCCTTCCGCCGTCTTGTGCCGGGACATGGAGCACGGCGTGCCTCCGCCACCTCCCTTGCGCAGCTATCCCAGCGAGCCGCGGCGTGACGCACGGGCACATTACCTGTCCCGCGGAGAGCCCCCACTAGCCCGGGATGAGGCCAGTTGCTAGATCGTCCAGCATGCTCTGCTTGATGCCCGCGTGCTCCTTGAGCAGCAGCACGAGTGCAAGGACCGCATGGTTCAAGGGGTCGCAGCAGCGGGGTGCCAGAATCATGCCACCCTCGCACGTGGTATTCCTTCAAGCGGAGTGGGCTGCCGAGCTTTCACCCATGAGCTGCGTTGGGTGGTCTGGCCCATGAAATTCAAGCCGGAGCTTCCCCCGTGCTACGACAGCATTCCCAACCACTCAGAGTTCCTTCAGCTCTATGCGCTGAGCATCGACGCGGCGAACGACAATGACTAGGTCATGGCAAACTAGTTCCTCATGGCTATCAAGGATGGCCCGTGCTCTTGGCTCATTGATACGTCTCCGACGTATCTATAATCTTTTATTGTTCCATGCTATTAAGTTGTCCATGTAGGATGTTTTATATGCATTTATGTGCTACTTTATATGATTTTTGGGACTAACCTATTAACCTAGATCCCAGTGCCAGTTTCTGTTTTTTCCTTGTTTTTGAGTATCGTAGAAAAGGAAAACCAAACGGAGTCCAATTGACCTGAAATTTCATGGAGATTATTTTTGGATCAGAAGAAGCCCACAGTGTATCGGAGATGGGCCAGGAACGTCCCGAGGCACCCACGAGGGTCGGGGCATGCCCTACACACCGGGGCATGCCCCTACCTCGTGGCCGCATCGAGGATCCCCCTGACTTGTTCCTGATGCCAAAACCTCTTATATATACCCAAACTTCCAGAACATAACCTAGATCGGGAGTTCCGCCGCTGCAAGCCTCCGTAGCCACCGAAAACCAATCTAGACCCATTCCGGCACCCTGTCGGAGGCGGGGGAATCCCTCTCCGGTGGCCATCTTCATCATCCCGTTGCTCTCCATGATGAGGAGGGAGTAGTTCACCCTCGAGGCTGAGGGTATGTACAAGTAGCTATGTGTTTGATCTCTCTCTCTCTTTCTCTCTCTCTCTCGTGTTCTTGATTCGCACGATCTTGATGTATCGCGAGCTTTCCTATTATAGTTGGATCTTATAATGTTTCTCCCCCTCTACTCTCTTGTAATGGATTGAGTTTTCCCTTTGAATTTATCTTATCGGATTGAGTCTTTAAGGATTTGAGAACACTTGATGTATGTCTTGCATGTGCTTATCTGTGGTGACAATGGGATATTCACGTGATCCACTTGATGTATGTTTTGGTGATAAACTTGCGAGTTCCGTGACCTCGTGAACTTATCAAGAGGGGTTGGCACTCGTTTTCGTCTTGACTCTCTGGTAGAAACTTTGGGGCACTCTTTGAAATTCTTTGTGTTGGTTGAATAGAAGAATCTGAGATTGTGGTGACGCATATCGTATAATCATACCCACAGATACTTGAGGTGACATTGGAGTATCTAGGTGACACTAGGGTTTTGGTTGATTTGTGTCCTAAGGTTTTATTCTAGTATGGACTCTAGGATAGATCGAACGGGAAGAATAGCTTCGTGTTATTTTACTAGGGACTCTTGAATAGATCAATCAGAAAGGATAACTTTGAGGTGGTTTCGTACCCTACAATAATCTCTTCGTTTGTTCTCTGCCTTTGGAGTGACTTTGGAGTGACTCTTTGTTGCATGTTGAGGGATTGTTATATGATCCAATTATGTTATTATTGTTGAGAGAACTTGCACTAGTGAAAGTATGAACCCTAGGCCTTGTTTCCTAGCATTGCAATACCGTTTTTGCTCACTTTTATCATTAGTTACCTTGCGGTTTTTATATTTTTCAGATTACAAAAACCTATATCTACCATCCATATTGCACTTGTATCACCATCTCTTCACCGAACTAGTGCACCTATACAATTTACCATTGTATTGGGTGTGTTGGGGACACAAGAGACTCTTTGTTATTTGGTTGCAGGGTTGTTTGAGAGAGACCATCTTCATCCTACGGCTCCCACGGATTGATAAACCTTAGGTCATCCAGTTGAGGGAAATTTGCTACTGTCCTACAAACCTGTGCACTTGGAGGCCCAACAAATTCTACAAGAAGAAGGTTGTGTCGGATCACTTGTTCCGGTAAAACCCTCAAGGTTCGAACACTGGGTGCGCGCGAAGGTTTTCCCCCTATCGATCCATGCCCTAGGTCTCTAAGATCTCGCGGACGAACTCGACGAACTCACAAGACAAAGACACAAGATTTATACTAGTTCGGGCCACCATCGTGGTGTAATATCTTACTCTAGTGTGGTGGTGGTGGATTGCCTCTTGGGCTGATGATGAATAGTACGAGGGGAAGAACAGCCTCCTGAGGTTGAGGTGTTCTTGTGCTTGGTGAACTTGTGTGAGTGAGATGCCTCTGAATGATTTCTCTCTCTCTCTCTCTCTCTGAATCCGTCCTCCCTACTATGGTGGCGAGTTATACTTATATAGGCCCTGGTCCTCTCCCCAAATATTGAGCGGGAAGGGAGCCAACAATAGCCAATTTGAAAGGGGACAGCTAGTACAGCTTATCCTGACAAAAGCGGTCTTCACCTGCAAAAGGCTCTGGTGATGATGCCTTCTTGGGCTCCATGGTGACCTCCGTCTTGCTGTCCTTCTGGTCTTGGTCTTGTTTCACCAATATGGAAACCTTTGCTTGATGCCTCGGTACTCCGCGTCTGCGCTTGCCCCCTTGGCACAAAAGAGGAAGAAAGGACACTGCACGTGCTGGCGCCTGCCTGGCGCCCGCCTGGTCTCGATCGTCATGGCTCACATCATGAGGACCTCGTGAGGTTTGCCTTGCCTTGATCTCTCCGCCCCTTGTGAGCCTGCCTGGCGAGGCCTCTCCTGAAAAGGTCTTGCATTGTCTGCCTCGTGAGGCTTGGCCCCTCACGAGGGTCTTGAATGCCTCGTCGATGAAGATGGGCCGTACAGACCAGCCAGCCCAGCCCCCCGTGGGCCGCAGGCAGGCAAGTATGGGGACCCCTGTTCCCAGAACGCCGATAGTAGCCCCCTGTCCCAAGGCGCGCTCGGGCTTGGCTTCAAGGCGAAGCCAAAGGTCCAGCGTGGAGCACCGCGGGCCCCAAAAGCATGCGGCCTCGGTTGACGCGAGGCGGTTGATTGGACGTCAGCATCTCCGGTTCCCCACGCTGCCTCGACAACTGCCCGTCTTGACAAAAAGGCTGGCGCAGAAAGTGCTTGCCTTCATTGCTTCTTCCTCGCCTTGCTCCAGACCCCCTTTCTCGCTCCTTGCTGCTGAAACCCCCATATCCGCTCCAACCTCGCTCAGCATCTGCGACCAATGGTGCCGCGCAAGGTCAAGTCCTCCTCTGCACCGGCTTGGTTCGAGCCAGCCCTCGATGCACCCAACATCACAAAGAAGAACCTAGCTGCCACGCGCTTGCTGACGGCGGGGGAGAGTAACGAGAGGGGGGAGACGGAGCTCCGGCTTTCCTCCGACGCGCCGGAGCCTGAGGGAAGCACCTTCTTCCCTTTCTTCACAAGCAGCATCGCCGCTGGGTTGGTTCCCCCCTTTTCTGATTTATTTTTCGAGGTCCTCGACCACTTCGGGCTGCAGGCGCTGCATCTCCATCCCAACTCCACTCTTCTCTTGTCTATCTTCACCTACTATTACGAGGCGTACTTGGGCGTGATGCCGTCCGTGGCACTGCTGCGCCACTTCTTCTTCCTCCGCCTCACCGGAGGCCATATCTCCGGGTGTGCCAACTTCATTGCGGCTGGCCATGCCAACTCGATCTCGAACACCGGGAAGAGGGTTGACAACATCAGGTCCAAATGGGTCATGATGAGTGCCAAGTGCATCCATCCACGCTTGGAACAGCCAATGGAGGCGCTCCAGTCTGACAAGGGGTGGTCTCGTGTAGAGCTCACCGACGAGCGGGCGTCGTTGGTGTTGGAGAAGATGAAGATCGATTTGAAGTCGGAAAATGCGAAGGCGGCCATGCTCCTGAAGTAATTCTTGATGCTGCGCGTTGCTCCACTTCAGGCGCGCGCGCGCCCTTTGTGGAAGCTTGGAGATGAAGAATACAAGATTCGTCTGAGCCCGATGGCCTTGCCTGATGACGAGCTGACTGCATTTATGCGCCTCTTGGTTCGGGATAACCAAGAGTACCCGCCGAGCGCCTTTGTTCCTTTGTTCCATCACAAGGACTGGGAGCAATTCGTTGCCTCCAGGCCAACCTTTGACGCGCGCGGGCTGGTGCTGCCGGCGCTCGCTGGGGCCTCTGCAACACCAAAGCCGGTGGAGGTGTCCTCTGACGAGTCCCGTAGGGAGGAAGAGGGGGAGGAGGAATCGGAGGAGACCCCTGAGGAGATGGGGGAGAACTCCCGCTTGAGCAAGGCTGACATCCTCCGCTCTCTACCAGACGACGCCGAGGTCAACGCCCGCCAGGAGGAGAGGGAGCTGCCCCTCATCCCGACAAGGGGTTGATCATCGCTGGTCTCTCGAGATGCTGCGTCCGACTTGGTACGGCCTGGGGCCGGCTCCGACCCTTCCGCTGCGCCGTCTTCTGCCCCCGGAGCCCGTATGCCCACTCCTCAGGACCTGACGCTTTCGGGTTTTAGGCTCCTCAAGCGGAAGGTGGACTACGTCGCAGTGGATTAGTAAGTGCTTCGAGCTTGGTCTTGTTCCTTCTTGTACTTGCTATTTTATGACATTCGCCCTTGGTTGAGCAGGCTGATGTATTTAGAGAAGAAGAGGAAGGAGGATGCCGCAGCCGTGCTCCCCCTCCACGGAGAAGAGAGGCGACAGCACCCGCACCTCCCCAGCCCAGTCGCCCTCGCGAGGCCAAGAGGAGAATCGGCAGGATGAACCAGCCCCCGTGGCCCCACTGGCTTCAGAAGTGCCGGCACCCGGCTCGGCTGATGAGGTCCCAAGGGCTCCGGAGCCATCGATCTTCCAGACTCTAGTAACGACGTCGCCTACTCCTCCTGCTGCGCCTCTGGCCCCATATTCTTTTGCTCCCTCCGTAGTCTTGGAGCGTGTCTTTTTGGGGATGACCAAGCGGCGAGAAGACCTCCTAGGCGCGGACCCGCACCTAGTGGCCGGGAGCCTGGAGCTGGCCTCAGGCTGGCTTCACTCCGACACGGCAGTTCGAGCGTCGCTGAGCCAGGCCGCGACGGCCTCCGAGAAGGAGAAGCAAGCCGCCGCTAGAGCTGCGGCCGATCGCGAGGTGGTGCTGAAGGACGCCGAGGCCGCTGTCGAAGGTTGGAGGGTGAGCTGAAGAGCCTGCGCGATGAGCGCGCAAAAGAAGCACGTGACGGCAAAGCGAAGGAGGAGGAGATGAAGGCTCGGGAGGACTCCATCAAGGGCCATGATGCCGAGCTGGGAGAGCTGTCGAAGGCGCAGGCTGTGGAGCACAGCCGACTGGAGGAGCTGGAGAAGAAGGTGAAGGCGAGGGAGGCCGAGCTCGACGCCAAGGCGAAGGTCCTGGCCGAAGACCGCGCGGCCTTCTTGCTCCTTGAGAGGAGGTCCAGCGTGGCGCTGAAGTCACTATACGAGACGGGCCTGGAGAAGCCACTGACCACCGACGAGGATGGCCCTGCTTAGCTGCTTCCCCACTTGGTGAAGGTGCTTGAGGAAGTCATGGAGGGCATCGGTCCCATGGCTGAGGTAGAGGCTTGTGTCCTTTCTTTAGCTGCGCTGACGCATGTCTTCAGCCATCTATACCTTCGCGACCCAAATGCTCGTCTCGACGAGCTGCTGGAGCGTGTAGCTGATGAACATTGTGCGGCCGCCGCCGCAGCCGTGAAAGGTCAGGTGGAGGCCCTGCTGAAGAAGTTTCGCAGCTGGCGGTGCAGGCGAAGACGACGCTGCCAAGGGAGGAGCACCTTCTGCAGGCGATGGCGGTGTCCACGGGTGACCAGCGGCTGCTTTCTGATGACCCACAAGTATAGGCGATATATCATAGTCCTTTCGATAAGTAAGAGTGTCGAACCCAACGAGGAGCAGAAGGAAATGATAAGCGGTTTCCAGCAAGGTATTCTCTGCAAGTACTGAAATACGTGGTAACAGATAGTTTTGTGATAGGATAATTTGTAATGAGCAACAAGTAACAAAAGTAAATAAAGTGCAGCAAGGTGGCCCAATCCTTTCTGTAGCAAAGGACAAGCCTGGACAAACTCTTATATAGAGAAAAGCGCTCCCGAGGACACATGGGAATATCGTCAAGCTAGTTTTCATCGCGTTCATATGATTCGCGTTCGGTACATTGATAATTTGGTATGTGGGTGGACCGGTGCTTGGGTACTATCCTTACTTGGACAAGCATCCCACTTATGATTAACCTCTATTGCAAGCATCCGCAACTACAACAAAAGTATTAAGGTAAACCTAACCATAGCATGAAACATATGGATCCAAATCAGCCCCTTACGAAGCAACGCATAAACTAGGGTTTAAGCTTCTGTCACTCTAGTAACCCATCATCTACTTATTACTTCCCAATGCCTTCCTCAAGGCCCAAATAATGGTGAAGTGTTATGTAGTCGACGTTCACATAACACCACTAGAGGAGAGACAACATACATCTCATCAAAATATCAAACGAATACCAAATTCACATGACTACTAATAGGAAGACTTCTCCCATGTCCTCAGGAACAAACGTAACTACTAAAAAAGCATAATCATGTTCATAATCAGAGGGGTATTAATATGCATATAGGATCAGAACATATGATCTTCCACCAAATAAACCAACTAGCATCAACTACAAGGAGTAATTAACACTACTAGCAACCTACTAGTACCAATCCCGGACTTGGAGACAAGAATAGGATACAAGAGATGAACTAGGGCTTTGGGAGGAGATGGTGCTGGTGAAGATGTTGATCGAGATTGCCCTCTCCCAATTAGAGGAGCGTTGGTGATGACGATGGCGATGATTTCCCCTTCCCGGAGGGAAGTTTCCCCGGCAGAACAGCTCCGCCAGAGCCCTAGATTGGTTCCGCCAAGGTTCCGCCTCATGGCGGCAGAGTTTCGTCTGAGAAGATGTCTTATGATTTTTTACTCATCGAAAGACTTCATATAGCAGAAGATGGACATCAGAGGTCCACCAGGGGGCCCACGAGGTAGGGGGCGCGCCCAGGGGGGTAGGGCGTGCCCCCACCCTCATGGGCAGGGTGTGGCCCCCCTGGTGAACTTCTTGCGCTCAGTATTTTTTATATATTCTGCAAATGTCTTCCGTGAAGTTTCAGGACTTTTGGAGCTGTGCAGAATAGGTCTCTAATATTTGCTCCTTTTCCAGCCCAGAATCCCAGCTGCCGGCATTCTCCCTCTTTATGTAAACCTTGTAAAATAAGAGAGAATAGGCATAAGTATTGTGACATAATGTGTAATAACAGCCCATAATGCAATAAATATCAATATAAAAGCATGATGCAAAATGGACGTATCAACTCCCCCAAGCTTAGAACTCGCTTGTCCTCAAGCGAAAGCCGTAATCGAAAAATATGTCCACATGTTTAGAGATTGAGGTGTCGATAAAAGTAAAATACGGACATGAGGGCATCATGATCATTCTTAGAACAGCAACTTACATAATCCTTGTCATATGATTTCTTATACTAGAGTAATAATTCAATCACAATTTCAAGTATGAATCATAAACTTCATTGAAAACTAACAAACTATAATCTCAGTCATTGGAGCAATTGCAATTTATCATAACATAGGAAAGATTCAATACATAAGAGCTTTTCAGCAAGTCCACATACTCAACTATCATATAGTCTTTCACAATTGCTGACACTCACGCAATACTTATGGGTATGGACTTTTATTCGGACACAGAGAAAGATAGGGGCTTATAGTTTTGCCTCCCAACGTTTTACCTCAAGGGTAATGTCAACAATAATAGTTCATGAAAACTCACATCCAATTAGCCATATATACCAGGATCTTTCCAACACTCTGTGCTTGCCAAAGGATAAAATGTAAAAAGGAAGGGTGAAGATCACCATGACTCTTAATGCAAGGTAGGAGAAAAAACTAAAACATAGGCCCTTCGTAGAGGGGAGCAGAGGTTGTCATGCGCTTTTATGGTTGGATGCACAAAATCTTAATGCGAAAGAACATCACATTATATTGCCACTTGTGATATGGACCTTTATTATGCAGTCTGTCGCTTTTATTTCTTCCATATCACACGATCGTATAAAGCTTATTTTCTCCCACACTAATAAGTCATACATATTTAGAGAGTAATTTTTATTGCTTGCACCGATGACAATTTACTTGGAGGATCTTACTCAATCCATAGGTAGGTATGGTGGACTCTCATAGCAAAAATGGTTTAAGGGTATTTGGAAGCACAAGTAGTATCTCTACTTGGTGCGATGAATTTGGCTAGCATGAGGGGGAAAGGAAAGCTCAACCATGTTGGATGATCCATGACAATATAATTTATCTCAGATGTAAGAAAACATAACCCATTACGTTGTCTTCCTTGTCCAACGTCAACTCTTTAGCATGTCATATTTTAACGAGTGCTCATAATCATAAAAGATGTCCAAGATAGTATATTTATATATGAAGACCTCTCTTTCTTTATTACTTCCTATTAATTGCAATGATGACCAAAACTATTTTTGTCAACTCTCAACAACTTTTATTCATCATACTTTTTCTATGTGAGCTCATTACTCTCCATAAGATCCATATGATCTCTTTGTTTCCTTTTTTATTTATTTCTCTTTTCTTTTATTCACTTAAGATCATGGCAAAATAATCAAGCCCTTGACTCAACACTAATCTTTATTATATATATCTCACGGACTCGATTACATAGAGGGATCGTAAAGCAAAACTCAAAACTAGATCATGCCATAAACTTTATTCTACTAGATCAAGATATTACCAAAAGGATCGAACTAAGAAAAACGTTAAAGATAAAAGTGATGGTGATACGATACTGGGGCACTCCCCCAATCTTGGCAGTTGCCAAGGGGAGTGCCCATACCCATATGATTATGTCTCTCTTTTCGGGGATGGTGATGTGATGTTCTTGGCGATGATGCCCCTCAGGATACGATTCTCCTCCTCGAGCTTATTGACTTGTTGCTTGAGGTCCATTATTTCCTTTCGGAGTTTCCCTATAACAGCCAAAGCTCCCTGCACCCAAGGGTGCTGCATAGCTGCAGGAGAACGAGTGACACTCTTTTTCATATTCTCATAAGAAAGAAATCTAGCATTGGAAGGGATAACCGAGTTCCGAATAGCCGAGCACTTCAGTTCTCCCATTGTGAATCCAGCTCGAAAGCGGGAAGTGACTTCTTGATCCTCTTCCATGGCATCTATCCTCTTCAAACCAGCCTCCATCTCTTCCTCTGTTGCTGGCCCAAAGAGGTCAACATTGTTGTTTGTCATTGATCTCGGTGCCGGATGAGACACCCGGCTCTCCCCGACTGACTCTTGCGAAGACATCTTGCTCTAATCTGCAGCAGCAATAGCTCGAAACACAAACAGAGGATACTTGCGTGATATGGGAGTCAAACCCCCCGGGAGATTATATAATTAATTTTTACCGACCAAAATACGTGTCGTGTAAGAAAACGGAGTTCGAAAAGCGCACGAGGTACCCACGTGGTAGGGGGGCGCGCCTAGTAGGATAGGGCGCGCCCTCCACCCTCGTGGAGGCCTCGTGTCCTTCCTGGACTGCTTCTTATTTTTTTTTTATTTTTCTAAATATTCCAAAACGGAGAAATATTGCCTTAAAAACTGTTTTGGAGTCGGTTTACTTACCATACCACATACCTATTCCTTTTCGGAGTCTGAGACGTTCCGGAAAATGTCCCTTATGTATTCCTCCAGGGTTACGGTTTTAATAACATTGGTTTCAACATTTATGGGATTACCTGAGATATAGTGTTTGATTCTTTGACCGATCACCACCTTCGGATTTGTGCCTTCGAAGTTGTTGATTTTTATGGCACCGGAACGATAGACCTCCTCGACAACGTAAGGACCTTCCCATTTAGAGAGAAGTTTTCCTGCAAAAAATCTTAAACGAGAGTTGTATAGCAATACATAATCACCAACATTAAACTCACACTTTTGTATCCTTTTATCATGCCATCTTTTAACTTTTTCTTTAAACAACTTGGCATTTTCGTAGGCTTGGGTTCTCCATTCATCGAGTGAGCTAATATCAAACAACCTCTTCTCACCGACAGGTTTAAAATCATAATTGAGCTCTTTAATAGCCCAATATGCCTTGTGTTCTAGTTCGAGAGGTAAGTCACATGCTTTTCCATAAACCATTTTATACGAGACATACCCATAGGATTTTTATAGGGAGTTCTATAGGCCCATAATGCATCATCAAGTCATCAGGGGGCCCTGGATTGCTTCCGCCAAGGTTCCGCCTCGTGGCGGCGGAGTTTCGTCCGAGAAGATGGCTTATGATTTTTTCCTCATTGAAAGACTTCATATAGCAGAAGATGGACATTGGAGGGCCACCAGGGGGCCCACGAGGTAGGGGGCACGCCCAGGGGGTAGGGTGCGCCCCCCATCCTTGTGGGCAGGGTGTGGCCCCCCTGGTGAACTTCTTGCACTTAGTATTTTTTTATATATTCTGAAAACGTCTTCCGTGAAGTTTCAGGACTTTTGGAGCTATGCAGAATAGGTCTCTAATATTTGCTCCTTTTCCAGCCCAGAATCCCAGCTGCCGGCATTCTCCCTCTTTATGTAAACTTTGTAAAATAAAAGAGAATAGGCATAAGTATTGTGACATAATGTGTAATAACAACCCATAATGCAATAAATATCAATATAAAAGCATGATGCAAAATGGACGTATCACCTTCCTGTTCCATTCCTACAACACGCATCCGGCCTCGTGGAGCCGTTAAAACTTTAATTTGATATAGTGAGGACAATATGTCTTGTAATATTTGCTTCGAGATTTTGCGATTTTCTTCCTATTTGCTTTGTGTTCTGCGTCGGCAGAGCCCGGCCCCGCACATACCTCAACTGCCGTTGGGCCGACCGAAGACCAGGACGGACCAAGGAGTCAGGGGCTACGTGACCAGTTAGGCTCCTGAGTCGCGATGCTCAGGAGTCCCCCTTGACATGCAAACAGCTTACAAGGAGAGTACGCGAGGATAGGTTAATGTTCTATGTCGGTAGAGCCCGGCCCCGCGCATACCTCAACAGCCGTTGGGCCGACTGGAGACCAGGACGGACCAAGGAGTGAGGGGCTACGTGACCAGTTAGGCTCTTGAGTCACGATGCTCAGGAGTCCCCCTTGACGTGCAAACAATCTCTATACCTTTACCCTCGCCGAGGCTTGGCTCGGGAGGGGCGTGCGACGACCAGGTCCGGGAGACCTGGTTGGGTGGCATGCACTTGGGCGTGACCCGAGCGCAGCCCCCTGGTCTGGGGGTCCTGGTTGGGCGGCATACGCTTGGGTGTGACCCGAGCGCAACCCCCGTGCCCAGCCCCCTCACGCGGCTTTCCCGAGGGGAGGCGTTGCGGTGTGGCCGGACGCTGAGCTCTAGGCTCCCTAAGGTTGGTACGACCGTGAAGCTGCCCTCAGTTGTTTATCACCAACGCGGAGCATAGTGCTTCCACTTGTGCATGGGCAAAGCCGCTCCTCGGCAGTGTCGATGGCCAGTGCAGAGCATGGTGCTTCCACTTGTGTGTGGGAGGGGGGACCCTCTGCGAAGAGCCCCCGGGGCGTGTATAGCCCCGCCCTGACACGTGGCTTGCACGGCAGGGCTAGACGAGGTGTATCTGGGAACTCGTGAGCCAGCGCGGGACTCACGAGGCCCTACCTCAAGGCGGGTTGCACCTGGTCTTGGTTCTTGTTCGTTGTGCTGGTCCTGCGAGCTGGTCAGACAACCTGCGCCGAACGAATCTCCTGAGGTTATCGTGTGAGAAAGCCGAGCACCAACGGCCCCAGGAGGTGACGTATACAGGGCCGACCCCCAGACAGAGCTCAGCCGTTGGATTTATCGACGCTGCAGGGATGGGCCCGAGCACAGACGCCGTGCTCAACTTACTCACGCGAAGGGTCCTGAAGAAAGACGGCCGGCGCGCGGTCCCCATGATGGGTGGCAATCGAGCAAGTAGTAATCATAGGTAGATTAAACATGAGAGTAGAAGGCTTAAGTAAGTGCATGGAAGATACGTGCCACTGGGTCAGGCCCGGGCGGCTTGGGGATGATGCAGCCTGAGGGGCGCTCCCAACAAGGTGACATAAAAAGGGATACATGCAACAGGGACGAACCCACGCGGCCTGGGAATGATGCAGCCCGAGGGACACTCCCAACTAAATGAACTTGGAAAATGTCACCTGGTTATGTTGACGAACGAGAGTTGGGGCAGCTAAAGGTGCGCAGCGAAGGGGTTGCTCCTCGAGAGCCACCGGGGCCCTGAGCCTCAGGAGGCTCTGGGGCTCATGTAGTTCCTTGAGGATCGTCTCCATATCCATCAAGACGGCGTTGTGCCTGGCCTCCTGAGCCGCTAGGATGCGCTGCAAGTTGCGCTGGTAGGCGGACGACACGCTCGGCAGGCCGAAGGACATGTGAATGTAGCTGTGCGGTGGGCCCTCGCAGCGTCCCATGCGCGAAGGCCAGAAAAGCTCCTGAGAATCGGCCCTGTTGAGCCCCGGAACATCGATGCTGACATGCAGCCCGGCATCTTCGCCTGGATGGGAAGCTGCGCCTCGTGAGCGGCGGTCACCGCGCATGGCCCTTGCGTCTTGCAATTCCTGGGTGGTCTTGGTGATGAACTCCTGAACGGTGGGCGATCCTTGCCATGTGTCCTCCTGAGGGAAACGTGCCGTGAAGCATGCCTCCAAGTGATGCCCAAGAGCCTCCCTCGTGATGTGGGCTAGATCTAAGGCCTTCCAGAAGAAAGCCCCCGAGCCCTGCCCAAGAAGGGCGCCGGGCGCACCTTCCTATGCGATGGAGGGAGGCGCCCATGGAGCAGGCGCTGATCCTGACGAGGCTCCTGCTGTGACGCCACCCTCGTAAGGTCCTGCACGACGCAACTGCTTCTTCTTCTTGGGGATGACCTCAGGAGGGCCCTCGCCCTTGCTGTCAGGGTGATCGATTGCCGCAGCTTGGAAGGCACGCTCGAGGGAGCACACCGCATCTCTTTCTTCACATGGGACCGTGATGATCCCGCCGCTTCCCGGCATCTTGAGGACATTGTAGCCATGATGGGTCACCGCCATGAACTTGGCCAGGGATGGATACCTGAGGATGGCATTGTACGGCAGACGGATGTGCGCAACGTCGAAGTCGATGAGCTTGGTGCGGTAGTTCTTGCGTTCCCCGAAGGTGACAGGGAGGCGGACCTGCCCTATCGGTGTGGTGGAACCGTCGGTCACTCCTGAGAAAGTCTTGATAGGCTGAAGCTGGTCATATGGCACTTGGAGGTTGTCGAACATGTCGATGGACAGAACATCGATGAGGGTCTTGGTAACTTGCACATTGCTGATGACTGGGGAGCAAAGCATCGGGAGGGCGCCAGCGGTAGCCGCGCACTTGAGCTGATCTGCCGAGTTGAACATGATGGGGCACTGGGACCATCTGAGCGGGCGTGTGGCTTCGAGCTTGGGGATGATTGCATTCACTTCACGAGCAAACTGCTTAAAGATACGCTGCGAGGCTGGGCCTGGGCTCCGCCCAAGATGCAGGCGATAGCACGTAGTTCCTGGAAGCCCCCAGCCCCCTCGTCTTGATGGTTTTCGTCATTCCTTCTAGGCGGTGGTGGCAGCGGAGGGAGTCCGGCGTTGCCTTGAGGACGATCCTCACGAGGTTGATCCCTCCAGGCGCCCTCGTGAGGCTAATCCTGCCGGCGGTCCTCGCAAGGCCGGTCGCGCCACTCCTGGTGTGGGCCACGGTTGTCCCAGCGTCCGCCACCACGTCCTCCTCCTCGGTCGTAGCCCCGGTCGCCGCGCTCGTGGTGTCAACCGAAGCGTCCTTCGCGAATGATTCTGAGCTATGGACAGTCACCGGTGTTGTGGGTGTTTAGGTTGTGGAAGGCGCAGAATGGATGGCTGCTCTTGGATGACTCTAGTTGGTCTCTGCCATGCTTGATGTCTGGATCTGCTGCGAGCATGGCTGCTCCCTTGCACTTCACGTCCTTGGCCTTGTCTTTCTTCCCTACGGGTCTGTAGCTGGGAGCTCGAGGAGGGAGAGGCGCCCCTCCTCAGCTCTTGCGCACTTGGTCGCCAGGTTGAACAACTCCAGGGACGTGCACAGGTCCTCATGGATAGCGATCTATTCCTTCATCTTGACGTCGCGGACGCCATCAGAGCACGCAGAGATGATGGCCTCGTCCGTTACCTTGGGGATCTTGAGGCGGACATTGTTGAAGCGCTGGATGTACTTCTGGAGGGTCTCTCCCGGTTGCTGCCTGACGCGGCGTAGGTCACCCGCAGCCAGTGGGCGGTCGTGAGTGCCCTAGAAGTTGGCGACGAAGCGGTTGTGCATCTCGTCCCAGGAGGAGATCGAGCCCGGAGGTAGGTTCAGGAGCCAGGAGCGGGCGCCATCCTTGAGAGCCATGGGAAACCAGTTCACCATGACTTCCTCGTCGCCGTTGGCTGCTTCGATGCTCAGATCATAGAGCTGCAAGAACTCCACGGGGGCGGGGGTGCCATCGTAGCATGGAGGCAGATCCGGCTTGACCTTGCCCGGCCAGGTGACGCTACGCGGCTCGGGGGTGAAAGCGCGGCAGCCGGCTGTGGTCACCCGGGGCCGCCTTGGGGGTGGAGCTTGGTCTTGATGGGGTCCGTGCCCTGCCGCTACAGGTGGCGCGCGGTCTTGCCGCAGCAGCCGGTCCTGGCACGATGACCGAGGAGCGGCGGAGCGTTTTCTCATGATCGAGGGACTTCTTGACAGCTTCTTTGTTCACGCGGCGAGTCGTGTCGTGGAGCCGCGCGTCTTGGCGCCAGGGCACCGTCTTGGGGCAGAGGTGGTGGAGGCACTCCGTGAGCTACGTCACCCGTAGCTGGTGGAGGGCGAGGCGGAGAGAGGGACGGCATAGGGGAGCCCCCTGCAGCGCAGACAAGCTTCGCGATGCGGTCGAGCCAGTCCTCGTAGAGGTCGTCGACCGGGCCGTAGCGCAGGAGCTCATGCACCATGAGGAGCGCGGCTCACGCGTCCATGGGAGGGAGACGTGCATGGGAAGAAGAACCGTCCGGGGTCAGCGATGGAGTGGCGGTGCGGCCGTCCTGCCGCACCGAGGGGTGCAGCGAGGATGCTTGCTACTCGTTCCCCGCCAGGCTGGTGGCGGCGTTGACGGCAGGCGATGGGGAACGACGAGGTGGCCCGCCAACGGGAGCCGTCTGAGCAACGTGAGCGGCGAGGGCAGCCTGGCGCTCAGCACGAGCGCGGCGAGGGTCCTCCATGGAGACGATGGAGCAACGGGGGGCGGAGCGACGGAAGGAAGCTTTGGTGCACCCCTACTTGGCGCGCCAAATGTCGGATCACGGGTTCCAGCAAAACCCTCAAGGTTCGAACACTGGGGTGCGCGTGAAGGTTTTCCCCCTATCAATCCACGCCCTAGCTCTCTAAGATCTCACGGACGAACTCGACGAACTCACAAGACAAAGACACAAGATTTATACTGGTTCAGGCCACCGTCGTGGTGTAATACCCTACTCAAGTGTGGTGGTGGTGCATTGCCTCTTGGGCTGATGATGAATAGTACAAGCAGAAGAAAAGCCTCCTAAGGTTGAGGTGTTGTTGTGCTTGGTGAACTTGTGTGAGTGAGATGCCTCTGAATGAGTTCTCTCTCTGTCTCTCTCTCTCTCCCTCCCTCTAAGTCCATCCTCCCTACTATGGTGGCTAGTTCTACTTATATAGGCCCTGGTCCTCTCCCCAAATATTGAGCGGGAAGGGAGCCAACAACGGCCAATTTGAAAGGGGACAGCTAGTACAGCTTATCCTGATAAAATTGGTCTTTGCCTGCAAAAGGCTCTGGTGATGATGCCGTCTTGGGATCCATGGTGACCTCCATCTTGCCGTCCTTCTGGTCTTGGTCTTGTTGCACCAATATGGAAACCTTTGCTTGATGCCTTGGTACTCCGCGCCTGCGCTTTCTCCCTTGGCACCAAAGAGGAAGCAAGGACACTGCGCGCTGGCGCCCACCTGGTCTTGATAGTCATGGCTCACGCCATGAGGACCTCACGAGGTTTGCCTTGCCTTGATCTATCCACCCCTTGTGAGCCTGCCTGGCGAGGCCGCTCCTGAGAAGGTCTTGCGTTGTCCGCCTCGCGAGGCTTGGCCCCTCGCGAGGGTCTTGAATGCCTCGTCGATGAAGATGAGCCGTACAGACCTGCCAGCCCAGCCACGCTGTGGGCCGCAGGCAGGCAACTCTGGGGAACCCTGTTCCCAGAACACCGACAGGTTGTGTAGTAGAAATCACTCATGAACCTACCTGAGGCATCAATCTCTTCGTGGAGTGAATTCTGTGACCAGTTAATCACTAACTTCAAGGGCACGCATGACCACCCCCTCACCATCAACGACCCGTGACATGTGCGGCAGCGCCCCGGCGAGACCCTCTGCAAGTACATCCAGCGCTTCAGCAAGGTGTGCAAAAATATCCCGTGCGCCTCTAATGCGACCATCATTTCCGCATTCTCCACTGGTGTCACGGACATTAGGATGCGCGATAAGCTCGCCATCAACGACTAGATGGACTCATTGCTCGAGTTGTTTGACTTCACCGACAGATGTGCCAAGGCCGAAGAAGGTCGCCTCTTTGTCCACAACGACCCCAACGCGACGCTCGATGCTGCCAAGGCCAAGTGCGAGGACATGAAGAACAAGGCCCTACCATACTTGCAACATAGCCCAAGCAGATGCTCAATCGTGACCGCGATGAGCCTGAGAAGGACAACCGCTCATTCTGTGTCTACCACAACATGCGCACCCACAACACTGAAGACTGCCAGGAACTCAAGTCGCTCTGCGACAAGTGCTCGGGCCGTCGAGGAGACTGCAATGACTGCGGCGCCGGTTGCGGAGGAGGCCGTGGCGAGAACCGATGGGACAGCCGCAATGGCAATGACAACCCCGCCAGGGCTAGCGCGGCTAGCCTCGTGAGGGCGCCTGGCATGATTAGCCTCGTGAGGCAAATCCTTAGTCCAACACGGACCTTCTGCCGCCCTGCAGGAACGATCTCAATCAGCTTGATGAGGGTGTTGGGGGCTACCAGGAGACTCGCGCAATCGCCTGCATCCTGCTGGGTGGGGTGGGCTCAGGACCCTGCATCCAACCGCCACTTCAAGAAGTTCTCTCGTGAGGTGAACGCCGCCCTCCCGACGCCTGAAGCTGCATGGCCCCTCAAATGGTCGCAGTACGCCATCACCTTCGACTCCAAGGATCACCTGAAATCCACAGAAACTGTAGACGCGCTTCCCATGCTGTGCACTCCCACCATCACCAACATCATGGTCACCAAGACCCTCATCGGCGAAGGCGCCGGCTTCAACGTGATCTCCATTGAGACCTTCGAGATGGTCCAAGTGCCCTATGACCAGCTGATGCCGACCAGGCCTTTCTCTGAGGTGACTACTAAGTCTACCATCCCCTTAGGGCAACTGCGCCTCCCAGTCACCTTTGGCACCCGCCATAACTACCACACCGAGCTCACTAACTTCGACGTGGCACACATTGGTCTACTGCACAACGCCATCCTGGGGTACCTGACACTCACCAAGTTCATGGTGGCGACCCACCACGGCTACAACGTCCTCAAGATGCTGGCTGCAACGGCATCATCACCATCGCCTGCGATGAGAAGGACGTGGTCTGCTCCCTCGAGCACACCTACAGGGCTTCCATGGTCGCACATTCATATGGCGAGGATGTCGTCAAGCCTCCCGAGGCTGCTCCTGCGATGAAGAAGCGGCTGCTCTCCCAAGACCGCACCAAGGCAAAGAAGGCATCGGTGCATGGCAGCGGGGCCCTGCCCTTGCCATCGGTGCCTTCCCTCCTCCTACATAGGAAGGCGCGCTCAACGCCTCCCTTCAGGCAGGGTCAGGTGTTTTCACCTAGAAAGCGTCTGACTTGTCCGGTGTGCCGAGGAAGGTGATCGAGTAGCACTTAAGGAAGGAGCATGGCGCCATGCGCTGAAGAAGCAAGAGTTCATTTTCCAGGAAACTTACAAGCTACAAGAAGCTGGGGCCATTCAAGGGGAGCGCGACCCCACATGGCTTGCCAGCCCGTTCATCGTCCCCAAGAAGGGCGTCAAGGTGCGCTTTTGCATCAACTTCGTGAGCCTTAACAAGCCTTGCCCTGAGGACCCCTTTCCGCTGCCAAGCACCTACTGGATTAGGGGATCCACCACCTCTCGCCCATGTGGGAGGGCCCTTTTAGGATTGTCCATGTCTCCAGGCCATGCCCCGCCCAGCCGGACACAGAGGACGGGGTTCATGCACT
Source organism: Triticum urartu (assembly GCF_003073215.2). Classification (NCBI taxonomy): domain Eukaryota; kingdom Viridiplantae; phylum Streptophyta; class Magnoliopsida; order Poales; family Poaceae; genus Triticum; species Triticum urartu. The sequence continues at coordinate 459,891,613 of NC_053025.1, read as the reverse complement.
TAATGCCTGGAACAGCCAACACCTCCGCAAGTTCTACACATGATCTTCACATGTATGAAAAATGGGTTGTACATGCCCCGGAGTTTCTCAGTGCACTCGCCCAATGCGCGCGCGAGAGCCATTACAAAAAAGACACATCTGTGGCATTATGGGTCGAACGAATTTTTCCTGTCATGCTTATGTCACTTTTGTGATGATAATTGTGACAAAACCACGAATCATCATATATGTGGCGAGATCCTACTTCTATGACAACAAATCATGACAGAAAATGGGCTTTTCGTCCTATGAGGGCCAGCGACACAGCTGCATGACATTCTTTGGGCCACCTATGACGGAAAAAATCATGGTAGAAGCGAGGAGTTCCCGGTTATGGTGGGTGGTTGGGGCCGAGCGATGCATGGAGGTTTGTGCGTTTCTCTCATACACGTACGCACATGTGTGTGACGCATTGGGATCTAACTGAACTTGAGCGAGGCGTTCGCTTACTAAAACCGAGTGATTGCACTAGCTACGTTACTGAACCTGAGCGATCGATCCCTTGGCTGTTAACTAGACCTGAGCAATTCCTTCGCTACTCCAACTAAGTGAAGCCGATCGAATCTGCCTCTTGATGAATAGTGACCGTTGTTGGGGGTTGGATGAACAGTTCCCGGTGGGGGTTGTATGAACATGACTCTATAGTAGTAGTAGCTAGGCCGTTACTGCTGGATGAACAGGACCATGATCGACGAGGCCGCCACACCCGAGCCGGTTGGGGGTGGATGAACAGGACCCCGTGGAGGGCTGGTTGAATAGTAGTCGGTGGAGGCGGGATGAACAGGACCGGGTGGAGGGTTGGTTGAACAATAGGTGTTTCGACCATAGGTAATCCAACACAAGTCCGTTTCCTCCGTTTTGCGGCACGCCACACCCCTCCCGATCAACAGGACCCCGTTTTGATCGTAAGCACTCGAACAGATGTTCGTTTCCTCCGTTTTCCGGTACGCCAGACCCTTCTCGATGAACATGACCTCATTTCGACCGTAGGCGGTTGAACAGAAGGCCATTTCCTCCGTTTTGCAATATGCCAGACCTTGTTTCGGCTGTTTTGTCCAAGCAGGTTGGCTCCCGATGAACATGGCATATTCTGACCTAGTTGGTTGCCTCCTGATGAACACGACGACGTTTCCTCCATTCTGACCCAGCCGTTTGGCTGCCGATGAATGAATAGGACGTTGTTGCTGTCGTCCATCGCCTCTCCATATACACGAGACCTGGTCATATGTATGCGTGAGTATACGTTCGAGACCCAACCCGTATGTATGTACATGGCCGTATTTTTTGGCATGTGTTTGTACGTACATGTACACAGTTTAGAAGGGACTACCCAAACTTCTACGTTGGGGGCTCTACTACTACACGTGGCGCTGCTTGCTCGACCACGGTTCATCATTGCATAGAGAAAGATCGACTAGTATGTACGTAAACATCCGCGAACAGACAGACAATGCTACATACGCTTCGACACGGTGGGTCCTAGCTGTCAGGGAAGATAGGGACACACTTCCTTCCGTGCGAAGATATAGACGGTGGGACGAGCTGTCAGGGGGAGGATTCATTTTTTTGCGCATAATAAGGAGGCACTTCCTTGCGTACGAAGATTTAGCTGGTGTGTCCATCTGTCAGCCTCACCTTGTATAGTACTCTTCCGATGGCTGTCGTTCCTTGACCACGTTGACCATGCCACGAGGACAGCACCCAGGTGGTGGACGACAGCGAGGCCTAGGAAGGGAACGACACAGAGCCTGGGAAGACGAGCCAGGTGGATGCCCACGCAGAGGGAGTACGGGGGTTCACTGGTTCGACTGCAGTGTAAGGCTGCCGTCACCGGAGAATAACAGGGGGTGTGTGTGAGTAGAGGGAAGGCCTGGCCAATGGTAGTATGGCTGGGCTGTGAGGTCTGCAAGGTAGCACAACCGGCCATGGGAGGGTGGAGCAGGCTTTACGGCGGGCACTGGTTTGGGCGGCTGGAGCAAGAAGACCAGAGGTTGAAGACGTAGCTCAGCCATTGGATTAACATGAAACGGAAACAACAGCTGGAATCATTCATTTACTAAGTTGACAAAGCCATGCGTACGCGTCAACTTAGTAGGCCCACACGCCAGCCTCCAAATCTGGTGGGTCCCAGCTAGTTGGGGGAATCATTCTTTTGCGCGTAATAAGGTGGCACTTCCTTGCGTGTGAAGATGTTTTCTGGTTTTTTTAATTTCTTCCATTTCAAGTTAGAATAAAAAGAAAACAATTTAACATCTTTGGCACAATATATATTTTCATGAAATGGATCATAATAAAGCTGGTGGGTCCCAGTTGTCAGGGAGAGGAAACTTTTTTCTGCGTAATAAAGGAAACACTTCCTTTTGTGCGAAGATGTAGCTGGTGGGTCAAACTTGTCAGGGAAGAAACCATTTGTTTTCGCATAATAAGGAGGCACTTGATGCGTGCGACCATGGGCCATGTGGGTCCCTATTGTCAGCCACTCCACATACATGCCTCTTCCGATAGCTCTCATTTGTCGACAATGTTAACCACACTGCGCCGAGAGAACCAACGCGGTGAATGATGGCGAGTCCTAGGAAGGGAACATCCCGGAGCCAGCGAAGACATAGTAGTGGATGCCCATGCGTAGGGGAGTACAAGGGTTCGACTACGGTGTGAGGCTGCCGTCGGTGAAGAATAACATGAGGTGTTGGTGAGTAGAGGAATGGCCTGGACGGTGATGGGAGTAGGGTGGGCCGGTGAAGCCTACGCGACAGCACAGCCGGCCACGGGAGGTGGTAGCAGGTGGTACCGCCGGTGGTGGTTTGGGTGGTTGAAGCAAGCACTACAACTGTTGGATGGACATCCAACGACCACTGCTGCTAGAATTGTGTGTTGACTATAAGTTGACAAAGTCTTCCGTACGCGTCAACTTGGTAGGCCCACAAGTGAGCATCACATATGTGGCAGAGAACATATAGCCCATTTGCGATTTGTAATAATGTACAACCCATTTTTGAATTCTAATGGAATTAACTACAACCCATTTATAGTTTGCTAAAATTACAACCCATTTTCTAGCCAGGACAATGATTAATAATTTCAACCAACCGCTCAACAGAATTCAACAAAAAATCCCACATTTTGATGGGATCTGAAATATTTTTATCCCAAAATTTAGAGTCAAATCAAATATAATTTCAAAATAAATTTGAATTAGGTAAAAATCCAAAATATTGCGCCTGCAACAAGTAATGAAATTAAAATTTTCAAACTCCAAAAATAATATGTTTGAAACTAATTACTTGTTTGGTGCATTTTTTATATGCTTGTGGGGCGGAGAATAACAAGTGGACCTAGGTTGGGTATTACTCAAAAAAGAGTATAGCTGGGCTTGCCATTTTCACATTGAAAAATTAATATCTGGGCTGGATATTTGGTCGACATAAAATATTAGCCTGGGCTAGACGTGCCAGTGCCCATCCAGTTGATACCCTGCTCCTCTGTACAACAACAAGAACATCGCTCACGAAAAACTCATCTCCTGATTCCTCATGTCGTTGTCATCGCCTTGGTGGGTCCGTACTGTCATCCCGTCCATGTAAAGTCATCTCCTGATTCCTCATGTCGTTGTCCATGTTGACAACGTGATACAACGGGACCACAACAAGCGCATCAACTCTAAGGACAACGGAGAGGTCCTGGCGGGCCCTACGGATGGTTTGACAAAGCACCCGCTGCTCATTCAGGAAGCCGGGATCATAGGGCCACATGTCCGCGACAGCATTTGTCGTTCGCTTGTTTGCCGGCAATTCATCCCTCTGGGAGCCGGTGCTCGCTGAGGAGATGGAGGATGTAACACTGGTCCTCCTGCGCTGATAGCTCTTCCGCCATTAGGATGTCGAAGTGCGGCCGCACCTGCTATATGGTGAACACGGCATGAACCGGCTTGGGCGGTGGCGTCGGCTACTGGTCGGAAGACACGTCCATCGTCTGGTTGTCATTGCTCAGCTCGACGAGCTCGCTGGCGAGCTAGCATGTCCAGCTGCTGGACCGGACCGCTGGTCCGCGTTCAAACGACACAAATGTCGTCCATTTGCCGCCCACATTTATGCTATGCAGTTGCCGAGGCGGCTACTCCGGCTCCACGCAACCATCCCTCTGCCGCCCACCATTGCTATATAAACTGCTGCGCCGGCCATAGTTGCAGTAACTCGCCTCCGTTCCCTTTCTCCTCTCCACACCACTCCCACCTTGGCTTCCTCGCGCTCTAGCTCTCTTCGGGACGGGTAGACTATGGACCAGAAGAAGGAGATGGCAGCCATTGCTGCCGACTAGCTGGTCTGCATACTGTCGGAGCATGACAATGTCCCAATGGACAACGTGGTCATCGACGATCCATCGCCAACCCCCTCCTCCGCGCCATCCTCGCTAGTGCATTGCACCATGACCATCAGCGAGGCCCGTGCCCAATACATGGACATGGTGAGGCAGAAGCATGAGGAGCAATTCTGGGAGGCACAGGCCGACATCGCCTACAACCACCATGTCCTCCAGGAGCACCTGCAAGCGGAGGAGCATATCGCCGTGGAGTCGACGGAGTAGGAGGCGATGTTCGAGTCGTACCGCTCCGCTTGCGACAGCTGCCTCGCGCGCTGGCGGTACCGCATGCGGGTGGTGGAGGTTGCGGCCGCCCACAAAGAGGGCGATGAAGCAGGCGAGGCGCTGTTTGGCGAGACCGACGACAAGGCGGAGGACAATGTCAGCTCTATTGAGGCCCCAACCCGTCGGCACCGAGGTGGATAACTTCGCCGGCTACGGCAAGGCCCTGCTCCGTCGAGAGCCCGCCCACCAACAACAAGGCAGAGGACATCGCCGGCTCCGCCGAGGCCCCGGCCTGCCGGCAACGAAGGGAAGGATCTCCCCTGCTTTGCCGAGGTGCCACCTCGCCGGCAATGAGGCCACGTGACACAAAAAATGAGGAAGAGTAGAAGAAGGTAGGTCGCCGCTGGTCGGGTCCAAGTAGGGCCACCACTCCTACCCTCCTAATGAAGCCATGCTTGGCGGATTGAACATTGACGGCTGATTAGTTGCTTGGTGGCGACGTGGATTCAGACAACTTTACTTCCTGTGGCTCCAGAGGCGGAGCTGGAGAAGAAGCTTCTGTTCTTGGGGCTCAGCCAGACACGGGGAATGGGCACCGGAGATCATTGATTGGGTTAATTAATTATACCTCTAGCGCACCCCTTTTTAGTTGAAGAACATATGATATGTAATGAAATCCTGCATGTTTATATGAAATCTGGTGTGTATGAATGAATTTAGGCCAATTTGTCAGAATTCTTTTATCACTGGCACTAGAAGAACATGAAGAACAATACGTACTAGCATAATTCTCAGGACGCACGGTGATCACCTTGTTTGCAGCTGTTTCACACGTACAAAAGGTTTGAGCAGCCTTTTAGCGTGCCCGTACATTGCAATCAAACTCACAGGCCTGGCAATTCATAGAGAACATGCAAAACAATAGATGATTATGCGTATCAATGATCCACACGTCAGAGCCAATATTTACTTCACAACTAAATAATAAAGAAAATCGATCGATGCTGCTGACAGCAAAGGGCGTCCTATTCCAAAATATCAAACGCATGTCTTCTTGCTAACATCAATGAGTAAAATTTGACAAGGTTGTCCCATTCCGAAATATGAAATGCGTGTCTTTTTTCGTACATTAATGAGAAAACTTTGACAAGGTTTTCCCATTCCAAAATATCAAATGTCTATGATTGTGGAGTGGGCGGGGTTTGCCATCAGTTCGTACATTGACATGTCACCTCGTGCTAAATAAATCAGCTATTCTTTTTGTGCAGTTCCACTAAAATCAACCAACTTTGCGCGTAGCTTGTATGATTTCGCCTTTATACGTTGCAGCGCCTTGAACATATAGGCATGCTTTTCCTGTCAGCAAAAACGACTGAGAATTCCCAATATCTTCCATGCTAGGTAAATCATATGTGGTTACCAAATATAAAATAAAGTTTATTCCTTTTTCCACCATTCTTTCACTATCCGTGGCTAGCCGTATCCATGGGTGCCTTCCATACCAACAGTTCCCAAGGAATTTATTGTTTGACAACATAAAGTAATTTATTTATTTTGGGACTGGGCATCCCTATTATCTACCGCACTCTCATGCAATGACAAGTGAATAAACACTCATCTTGAGAATAACATACCTAGCATGAAAAATATCGGCCACCCCCTGCCGCTTCATGAGTGGTACGACACACAAAAAGGAAATTCATTTTGAAAATAAGAGTTGGCACATACAAATTTACTTGGAACGACATGAAAATACTGCATATAGGTAGATATGGTGGACTCATTTGGCACAACTTGGTTGGATTTTGGATGCACAAACAGTATTCCTGCTTAGTACAAGGAAAGGCTAGCAAATAGATTGAGAAGCAACAAACCAAGAAATGGAAACAATCATAAACGAGCATTAAACATAACTAGTACCGAATAATGCACCACAAGTCGGATGTAACTTCATTGCATAACTATTGACTTTCATGCTTGCATAGGGAATCACAAACCTTAACACCAATATTCTTACTAAAGCATAATTACTCACCAACATGACTCATATATTACTATCTCCATATCGCAAAACTATTGCAAGGAATCAAACTTATCATATATCCAATGATCCATATGAAAGTTTTTATTATTTCCTTCTTGGATATTCATCATATTAGGACCAATTTCATTGCTTTTGCAAATTTTCATCAATATTATAAACTCTCAAAATAATATGAATGCAGCATCAGAGTGTTCGACAAACTACTCCAAAAAGATATAAGTGAAGATCAAGCGAGTAGTTAAGTAAATGGGTAACTACTTGAGGACTCTCTCTCATTTAAAAAATTTCAGATATAAGTCTTTTATTAAAACAACAAGCAAAACAAAAGAAAATGACATTCCAAGAATAGCACACATCATGCGAAGAAGCAAAAACTTAGGCTCAACTGAGGCTAACCGATAATTGTTGATGAAGAAAGGTCGGATGCCTACCGAGGCATCCCCAAGCTTAGATGCTTGAGACTTATTGAAATATTATCTTGGGATGCCTTGGGCATCCCCAAGCTTGAGCTTTTTTGTATCCTTAATTCATTATATATCCCGGTTTCCCTAAATCTTAAAAACATCATCCACACAAGACTCAACAAGAACTCGTGAGATAAGTTAGTATAAATCAATGCAATAAACCTACCATTCTCTACTATAGCAAATCACTAAAACTATTATTTAGCATTGCATACTAAATGCCTCCGCATATCTAATGCTCCTATCCTTAAATATAATCATTAAATATGCAAACATATACAAACATAACAGCAATCTGTGTAAACATGATAGTCTATAAAGGATGAAGAAGGATCCACACTTGTTTAACTCAAAAAATCGGAAAATTTACGACACTATATAACATTTATCATAGCTTATTGTGCAAGAAATTTTAAAATTTTATTGTATTCTGAATTTTCTCAATAATTTACACACTGGTGTGCAACTTTCTGTTTTCAAATAGCCACATATAGACTTGCAAAATAAGCACGGTAAAGGCTATACTTGACATTTTTATTGAAGTAAAAGATACAAAAAATTATTCTAAATAACAGAAAGCAAATCCTATCAAAAGAAAATGATGGTCCAAGAAAAACACATATCATGTGATGAACGAAAATATAGCTCCAAGTGGGGTTACCGATAATGTTGGAGATGAAAGAGGAGATGCCTTCCGGGGCATCCCCAAGCTTGCTTGGATCTTCCTTGAATATCACCTTGGGGGTACCTTGGGCATCCCCAATCTTAGGGTCTTGTCCGTCCTTATTCTCCTCATATCAATATCTTACCCAAAACTTGAAACCTTCAATCACACAAAACTTAACAGAACTTCGTAAGATAGGATAGTATAATAAAGACCAAACCATTCACTTTGGTACTGCCAAAAACAAGATTCATATTTGTTTTCACACAATGCCTAATGTACCTTATCATTTCCACAATTCATATTGAGTAATATAAGCCATAGAAACCATGAAACAAGCAAACTATGCATTGAAAACAGAATATGTCAAAAACAGAACAGTCTGTAATGATCTGGACAATGACCATAGTTTTGTTACTCCAAAAATTCTTAAACATTAGGACAATGTAGGCAATTTGTATATCAATCGTATGTAAAAAAAGTAAGAATTTTATCATGTTCCTGTGAATTTAAGCAATTCTGTTACTGGAAGGAAAAGTTTCTGTTTTTGCACAGAGTCAAGTCAACTATGATCCACACTATCCCAAAGGCTTTACTTGACACTTTATTGAAACAAAAGCTATAAAACATGATTACTACAGTAGCTTAATCATGTGAACACACAAAAGTAGCAGGTAAAAGTTTTGGGTTGTCTCCCAACAAGTGCTAGGCATGATGATTTCAATGATGCTCACATAAAAGTAAGGAATTGAAACATAATGGGAGCATCATGAAGCATATGACTAGCACATTTAATCCTAACCCACTTCCTATGCATAGGGATTTTGTGAGCAAACAATTTATGGGAGCAAGAATCAACCAGCATAGGAAGGCAAAACAAGTATAACTTCAAAACTTTCAACTTAAAGAGAGAAAACTTGATATTATTGAGATACCTACAAGCGTATGTTCCTCTGTCATAGTAATTTTCAGTAGCATCATGAATGAATTCAAAAAAATAAGTATCACATAAAGCATTCTTTTCATGATTCACAAGCGAAGAATTTTTATTTACTCTCCACATTTTTTTAGAAAAGGAGGATGCACCCCTGGCCTCTGCATCTGGATGATGCATGCAGCCTTCATTTTCGCCAAGCGCATCTTGACACGGGCAAAGGCCAGCCACGCACCCTCTATAAATGACGACCGCTTTGTTGACGCTCAAAAATGGCATGATCGCAAAGAGTAACTTGAGGCTATAATGAGATGATGTCAAATTCATGATTTCATGTCACCATTGGATGACTCTCTTCAAGCCGATGAGAATAAATATATAGATGGTCCAAAACGGAGCTCGGATGCAAAAGTTATGACAATCTTAGAGATGTTCATATTGGCACCAGATTAGAAAATGGCATGAAACCTAACCAAGATGGCCTCTGATGGAAAAAGTTACAGCTGCAAAGTTCTTTGTCTCGTGGAAATGGACGATTTTGATATAAAAATCGTCCCCATCCGAGGTCGTATGCAAAAGTTACAGGCAAAATCGTGCGTTGCAGCAGTGTTTGGCCGGATCATCCGGGAAATTGAAGCACCGAAAGCAACAAAAGGTTTATGATGAAGCCGGATGATCTGGGTCCAGTCCCGGATGATCCGGGTGGAGGTCGGACAATCCGGGTAGAAGTCCGGACGTCCGGACAGCTTTTTCTACTATAGACTTTAGAAAACGGCCCGAAAAACCATCAAGATGGCCTCGGATCGAAAAGTGTTCAACATGAAAATTGTGCGTCTCGTCGAGGCGGTTGATTTTGATATAAAAAACGTCCAAATCCGAGGTCGTATGTGGATTCTAGAGCCAAAACAGTGAGCTGCTATTACAAAACTGGGCTAGGCCGGATCATCCGGGCCTAGAGCTGGACATCCGGGCCGAAGGTCGTGAGAAGTCCGAGTTTGGTTAGATTTTGATGATTTGGACGGCAAGGCAAGTCCTTTTCTTGTACGGGAAGTCCATCCGCCTCTTATATAGATAAGAGGTGACGACCGATTGAACAACACACAATCGAACAAATCTATATATATCTTTTACCTTTACTTTCCTTCTCCCTTGTTCTTCTTCTTCCTCGTTCTTCGTTTGTTATTCTTCATTGCAGGGCGGCAAACCTCGAGGCCCTAGGGGCGGTCAGGCCGACCTAGGGCAGCCCATAGCCGCTGCGCGCCCTGACGGGGTCCCTCCCGGGCGTGTGGGGTTTCGGTTCCTCAAAAGCACCCGCTGGATTGTTTGTGTACCGCGCTTCTGGACGGGTCTCTTTCGACGTGAGCTGCGGTGCATCACCCTCGGCGTTGGAGGTACACGGTGACGTGTTCGTGTGCGAACACATTTTTTGGCGACTCCGCTGGGGATCGAAGCTTTGAACGGTCTCCGGCCCGTTCTCGCTACGAAGAGATCGTTATCTAAGGTTTGCAATCTACAAAGGAAACATGAATACCCAATTCACTTATGTAGATGCAAATAATGCGTATGTTGTTGCTAGATCCTTTAATGTATCGGCTATCCCTAGCTTTATCAATCATGCATCTAATTATGTGCAAGAGCCGATGCAACATAATCTCCATGCTTCTACCTCGTATAATTTTAGCAACATGGAACATATGTATACGAACTCCCATGCATCGGCAGCCCCACAAATCCATATGCCGATGAACAACATGATGAGTTCTGTTAATCAAGTTGAAACACTTCACATAGGAACTTCTGATAGTATGCAACAAAGTGTTTCACCTTTTTATTCATCGGCAACTAGCTTGCAATATGTTAATCAAAACATGCCGGTGGATACGGGAATTGGCCATGCTACTACTAGTTATCCGTTCAATTACCCTCAATCATCATATGCTACACCTCATGCTACTAATTGTTTGGCACCATACGCAACTATGGGTATTCATAATTCGGTTTCGCACCTTCATGCTAATAGCCGAATAAGTGAAAATTCTATAGGATCACATGTGTCTTCACCTACTACTGTAACGCCCTCAATGCGGCTATATCTCCCACGTGTCGAAGCACGACTTAGAGGCATAACCGCATTGAAAGCAATGTCGCAAGTGAGGTAATCTTCGCAAAAAACCCATGTAATACAATAAGGGAAAAGAGATACATAGTTGGCTTAGAATCGTCACTTCACACAATACATGAATAAAGCATTACATCATCCAAATACACTCAAGGTCTGACTATGGAACCAAAATAAATGAAGAACCCCAAATGCGACAAAGGTCCCCGATCGACCCCAACTGGGCTCCACTACTGATCAACTAGAACGAAAACAACACAAAGGACAAGATCTTCATCGAGCTCCTCCTAAGCTTGGTTGCGTCACCTGGAATGGCATCATCGGCACCTGCAAGCTGGTTTTGGAAGTATCTATGAGCCACAGGGACTCAGCAATCTCGCACCCTCATGATCAAGACTATTTAAGCTTATGGGTAAGGTAAAGGTATGAGGTGGAGCTGCAGCAAGCGGCTAGATATATGGTGGCTAACATACGCAAATGAGAGCGAGAAGAGAAGGCAAAGCACGGTTGATAAAAGTATGATCAAGAAGTGATCCTAAAACAACCTACGTCAAGCATAACTCCAACACCGTGTTCACTTCCCGGACTCCGCCGGAAAGACACCATCACGGTAACACACGCGGTTGATGTATTTTAATTAAGGTCAACTTCAAGTTTTCTACAACCGGACGTTAACAAATTCCCATCTGCCCATAACCGCGGGCACGGCTTTCGAAAGTTCAAATCCCTGCAGGGGTGTCCCAACTTAGCCCATGACAAGCTCTCATGGTCAACGAAGGAATAGACCTCCTCCCGAGACATTCCGATCAGACTCGGTATCCCGGTTCTACAAGACATCCTCGACAATGGTAAAACAAGTCCAGCAAAGCCCCCCGATGCGCGGACATCCTGAAAGGAGCTGCACATATCTCGTTCTCAGGGCAACACGGGATGAGACATCCTACGAGTGAAACCAGCCCTCAAGTTTCCCCGAGGTGGCCCCGCAGTCTACTCAGTTCGGACCAACACTTAGACAAGCACTGGCCTGGGGGGGGGGGGGTTAAAATAAAGATGACCCTTGGGCTGGCCTAACCCAAGGGAAAAAGAGGCTAGGTGGCTAATGGTAAAACCAAGGTCGGGCCTTGCTGGAGGAGTTTTATTCAAAGCGAACTGTCAAGGGTTTCCCATTATACCCAACCGCGTAAGGAACGCAAAATCCGGGAACATAACACCGATATGATGGAAACTAGGGCGGAAAGAGTGGAACAAAACACCAGGCATAAGGCCGAGCCTTCCACCCTTTACCAAGTATATAGATGCATTAATTAAATAAGATATATTGTGATATCCCAACAAGTAAACATGTTCCAAAAAGGAACAACATCTCCATGTTCCAGCAAGGAACAAACTTCAATCTTCACCTGCAACTAACAACGCTATAAGAGGGGCTGAGCAAAGCGGTAACATAGCCAATCAATGGTTTGCTAGGACATGGTGGGATAGAGGTTGAACATGGCAATTTGGGAGGCATGATGAGCAAGTGGTAGGCATCGCAGCATAGGCATAGCAAAAGAGCGAGCAACTAGCAAGAAAAGATAGAAGTGATTTCGAGGGTATGGTCATCTTGCCTGAAATCCCGCAAGGAAGAAGAATGAGTCCATGAAGAAGACAAACGGACGTAGACGAACGGGTCCTCACAAACGCAACGTTACTGGAACCAACCCGAAGAAGCAAACACCGGAAAGAAGCGCACAACATAGTAAACATACCACACATGAACATGGTATGATATGCGGGATGCGGTATGCGATGCATATGCATGATTTGCAAGGGAATGAGTGACCCTGGACTCAAATTGGAAATCTAAGTGTGCCAATGGAAAGGTGGGATGATTTCGCTTGAAAACGATATAAAGATCACCAGAATCGGAGTTACGGTTTAGAAATGGCAAGCAATTCAAATATGGCACCGGTCTGCGATTTACAGCAAGTAGCCCTATAAATGCAACAAGTTAAACATGCTACAACCCTCAAACATGGCGATAAAATACATGACAGGGATCCACTCATGATGCTTAACAAAATATGTACACTGAGCTACGGCCAATTCATCCACTAATAGGTTCAAACAAGCATGGCAAAAATGCATTTGATAAACAGATTTCAGACTTGGTGAAATTAACACTTGTCTGGAATTTCAGATCAGGTACCACTCTTTGGAGCATGAAAACTATATGCTACAGGACCTGAACATGGCAAAGTAAAGCATGGCATGGAGCTACTCAAAGAGCTTAACAAAAGTCCCTTAGTGACCTTGAGCCAAAAGGGATCAGAAAATACAATTGCAAGCATGTGAACATGGCAAAAACATAATCAGACTCTCAGACTTAGTGAAAAACTGGAGCATGCAAATGAGATATCAAGTAGGCATGTTTACGAGCTCGATGCACTCACTATAGAGCAAGTCATAACAATCTAAGCATACACCCATCAATAATACACATTATATAAGCTAGACATGGCAATAACAATAACATAGAATGCACGGATCAACAACAACATCCCCGGCAAAATCGCTAACAAGTAGACAATCTGCCCAGATTCACGAAATAACAAAAGTAGAGCTCGATTGACTCAATCTAGGTTACTCCATAATTGCAAACAAAGACATGGATGGATAGAGCACTACAAGATTAACAAAACATCCTTACTGATCGTCCTCAAAAGAGGCACGGATCACTAGGAAACAACATGAACTTATGGCATATTGAAATAAACAGATCAAGGACTTAGTGGAAATGCTAAGTCCCTGAAATCAGCATTAACGAATGCTCCACTTTGCAAGCTTGTGCTAGTCACCACACACATCACAAAAATACATGGATAGCACCTCTGGAAAGATGGCAAAGCATATAAAAAACTCATGAAGAGCTCAGGGGCATATCATGCACACAATAATCATGGCAAAAATGACAAATGTCTAATTGGAGCAGCAGATCTGACAATCATCTCAAATAGCACTCTTCCAACAGCATTTCGGGCATCAAGATGAGCTCAAATGAAAATGATGCAATGGGATGAAATGATGTACTCTCTGAGGCGAACATTTTGATATGCTATATGCATGAATCGGAGCTACGGATGCAAAGTTACGACATGATGAACATGGGCATATGAAACATGGAAATCTCGGGGACTTAGTGAGATATAGACCTCTCCGACAAAGTCAACCCGGGATGGAGACGTGCGGGACGGAGGGATCCGGATCTGGACGGGGCGTTCGGATCAGGGAGTGGTGGATCTGGTCCCGATCCACGGGACCTCACCGGAGACGATGAAGATGGCCGGACTTGGAGGAAATCGCCGGGGTTTGTGCTTGGGGCTGCGCCGGTCGAAGCAAGGCGGAGGAGGCGGTGTAGGTGGCCGGATCCGGCTGCCGACGGCGTGCATGCGCTGTGGCGGGGCGGTGGAGCACGGCTTCCCGCGAGCTGACGAGGAGGCGCGGCTTGCGGGGTCCTCCGAGGCGGGGCGAGGCGGGCGCGCCGGCGAGTCCGGCGACCGGAGCCAGGGCGGCGCGGCGGCGTTGCCTAGCGGCGGCAGAGGCGAGCGGTCGGGGGTGTTGAAGGACGCGGGCGGGTGGTGGCGAAGGCCGAGCGGCGGCGCACAGATCCGGGCCCGGGCGGGCCTGTCCCGGGTCCGGCGGGCCGCGGGAGGAGGCGCGGTGAGGTGGCGCTGCGCTTGATGAGGTGGCGGCGTCCGATAGCAAGAGAGCAGCGGTGGCGCAACGTGGCAGCGCGTCATTGGATAGGCGACGTGGCCGGACGGGGTGGACATGTCCGGCCATTGGGCGGACGTGTCCGGCGGCGCAAGGAGGACGAAGATAGGGTTAGACTGCAAGATTTTCGGGGAGAGCCACATATATATAGGTAGAGGGAGCTAGGAGAGTCCAAATGAGGTGCGGTTTTCGGCCACGCGATCGTGATAGAACGCTCTAGAAGATGGAGAGGGTTTTGATGGGTTTTGGGCCAAATTGAAGGGGTGTTGGGCTGCAACACACACGAGGCCTTCTTGGTCCCTCGGTTAACCGTTGGAGCATCAAACAAAGTCCAAATGGTACGAAACTTGACAGGCGGTCTTCCGGTAGTAAACCAAGGCCTCTTGGCAAATCTTGGTACAATCTGGAAATGTTTAATCCACACACACGAGAAGAAGGTAGAAATGACCACCGGAGGAGAACGGAGCGCCGGATTGCAAAACGGACAATGGGAAAAAAGCTCGGATGCATGAGACGAACATGTATGCAAATGAAATGCGCATGATGACATGATATGCAATGCATGACATGCAAGAAATGACAAGGCAACAATAGCGAATAACTGGACGACACCTGGCACATCGGTCTCGGGGCGTCACAACTACCGTGGCATATCATGTACCCCCTTCACAATTACAGAATTTCGGCAACATCTCATTACCGAAAGAGTCTAAAAGCATATCCAGACTGGGTGGTTGAGAACAAGCTTACATTTTCTTGGTATTTGTGCAACTCCATTCTACAGGAACTAATAGAAGGCGGGAAGCCTCATGATTTTGCTGCAGTAAAAGCTAGAGTTGTGCAAATGATGCAGTCGCCCAGTGCTGTACCGTCTAGTGTACCACCTAAACAATTGCAAAGTTTCGGCACCTCATTGCCGAAAGATTCTTAAAGTATTGGGGGGCAATCTCATGAGGAGTGGATGGAAATTGAGATGGAAACGTTCAAAGCTCACCAAGCTGAGATGTGGGCTAAAATTAGACAAGAGCGAGAAGCCTTGCAAATTCAAAAAGATAAAGGTATTGATTCGGGTAACAAATAAAATTCAGTTATTGAAAAAGCCAAACCAAGTAGTATATATTCTGAGTCCATCAAATCCAAAGAGGCAAGCATTATTGAGAAAGGGCATGGAAAGCATAGCAAGGCAGTCATGCTTGATTTTTCTGAAGTTAATGGAACCTACTTCCTGCCCTATGAGTTTCGTGCCATAGAAATTGACGAGCTTCAAGAACAAGAACAAGTAGCCGAAGAAAGTTTGGTGGACAAGGATCTTCAAACTAATGGTGCACGAAATCAAGAAAAAGATGATGATACGGCGTTGGGGAGCTATCCGAAGGCGGAGCAAGATATTCTTCAAATCACACCATTGTCATGCTTTCCCAACATATTTGAAGAGGTATGTATAGCAATTAATTTACCTGTTTTCAGATTTGGTCATGACTTAGTTGTTCATGCATATATTAGAAAAATCTTCCTAAGAAATATTGAGAGACCAATGAAGAAGGGTAATTTATTTGTTAGCAATCAGATTGTCACAAAGCATATCGGTTAACACATTGCACCATTCAGAAAGACCGATAGAGAAAAATTATTGTAGCGAAGGCCTTTCCCATTGCTTTATCTAAAACTCATATCTAATTGGGTAGCTTTGCTTATTTTTTACTTGGCTTACACTTGGTCTCAATTGAGACATGTATGTTCTAACTATTTTCGTTTCAGAAATTTAAAGCCAAGGTTAAAATCCTCTGAGCAAATTGATGCCAGTATAGTTTCTTATCCAAAGACATCAGAGATAGAGTGCAAAACACAATGCATAGCCGAATGGGGTGATGCAAAATCTGAACCATTCGTTTGCTTAACTGCAAAGCCGTTCTCACAAAAAGATCGGCTAGAGAATAAAAAGTTTACCTTCAATTCAAGCATGTGCGATCAAATATTTAATTTGTTGTTGAGAAATAATTATATTAGAATTCTTGATCACCATGTTGAGCCATCTCTCTAGGGACAGACGTATTGTAAGTTGCATGATTCGTCCAAGCATAATTTTGAGGATTGCAACATGTTTCGTCAAATAGTTAAATCGGCCATTGATAAAGGACGATTGAAATTTGTTGAGACACCAAGAGATGACCAGTCTATTCCGATTGGTCCCGATGGCAGAAAGTTTTTGTATCGGCTACTTCAAGCCGATCCATTTAAAGAGAAGGTAAAAACTGCAGGTGATGGGATCAAGCTTTCAAGTAAAGAAGTTGTTGAAGAGCATAATGAACATAATCTTGAGGACGAAAATTCCATCGAAGCTACAATGGAGACGCCAAGGACTGGGGGGCAGCAAGGAAATTCAGAGATCAGTGCAAGCACAACCAAAAGAAACAAAGGCCGCAATAAGCACAAGTGCAAGAAATCCAAGGCCACTTTTGCACAATTATTAGATAAATATCAAAAGAAGAATGAAGAGAAAAGTGCTTATCGGCCAACTAATGCAAAAGCATCAAGATCACCCCCAAGGCGCAAATATGAGGATCGGTATTGGAAAAGTGAAAATTTTCATGCAACATATTCATATCCTTATTTTGGGCCGCCAATGCCAATGTCGTGGATGCCTTCCTATGCTCATGTAGATTCATATCCATCACGGGACAAGTATGATACAAGGGCACATTCTCCATCTTATTTTAAACCATCTCACCAATATTATGCAGCTCCGAGAAGATCAACATTTGAACAATCACATGTTAAAGACCGTTTTAATCATAAGGAATCGGTTCAGATCTCAAGAAATAAGAAAGAGGTGATCAAGCAAGTATATCGAGTTAAAAAAGATGGTCGCAAGAGTGCCAATTCAGATTTGGTCTTAAAGGATAAAGAGCCAATTAAAATGTTGACATTGGCTACAAAAGGCAAAGAAGTGAAGCAATCAATTGATAAAAATCAGAGTGCCAAATCTAAAGATAAGAGGTTGAGGGTGCACAAGGTCCAAAAAGAGTTGCCATTGGTTGAAACAAAATCACAGCCGACATGCCCACTCGGCTTTCGTATTGGCAAAAGAAGGAATTACAAAATCTTAGTGCACAAGAGCTAAGAAAGAAGAAGATGGCATGGATTCCTAAGAAGACCAATCATAACAAAAATGATTTGCATGCTTCTATTGCAATAAGTACAATAAAAGTGAATAAAGAGAAGAATGGAAGCAACAAACAATTAAGCCGAAGGTGCGCATCACAACATCAAAATCTTTGGTTAGCACATTATCCATTTTCTTCAACCATGTCGTTGATGCCTTTGCCATGGAATTCATCCCTAGGGACCTCATGTTAATGGCCGATATTTATCTGTCGCCCTAAGAATATGTCAAAGCATGGCCGGTGTAGTATCCTAACACCGTCCTTAGTTCAATTGGAGACCAAAACAAGCCTCATGCCGCTTAAAATATTTTTTCACAATAATCAAAGCCGAATATAAAAGTTTATTCGGTTTGGAGCTTTTGGTTGCCATAGGTGCTATACATATTGAGGCTTTGGGTGATTCGTTATGAGTAGTACAACAAATATCCAAGAGTTATCAATGTTTTGACGAATAACTTATAGTTTATCTTGAGGTATGTCTAGATGCAAAATTTACCTTGGGTTGCTTTAAAATTGTTCATATTTATAGACATGACAATTCGGAAAAGTTGGCACAGCAAGCATCTGGCTACTATGTTAATCATGGTGTGTTGCATTTCTATCAATAGCCGATGCTTAGTCTCGTCAACATAGGTAAGGCCAAACCGAAGTCCACCGCTTCGGCCACTAATATTTTTTATGCAGGTAAAAGTGAAGATTGGAGAAAGTTTATTGTTGATTATCTGCAAAGTCCTAATAAAAGGGTGAACAATATGGTTCAGAGGATGACCTTGAGATACATATCTACGGAACTTTATCATCGAATTGCTAATGAAGTTGAAAAGGTTTCACCCATGTTTGCATCAACGAGTCAAACAAATAATGGCCGATATATATTTATCGCCCTAAGCACATGCAAAGTGGCCGATGGAGTGTTGGCATCGTCCTTAGAACTAACAGGTACAAGTTATTTTTCGGCACGATACCTTTGCCGAAAAACAAGGGGGAATATGTTGACGCTCAAAAATGGCATGATCGCAAAGAGTAACTTGAGGCTATAATGAGATTATGTCAAATTCATGATTTCATGTCACCATTGGATGACTCTCTTCTAGCCGATGAGAATAAATATATAGATGCTCCAAAACGGAGCTCGGATGCAAAAGTTATCACAATCTTAGAGATGTTCGTATTGGCACCAGATTAGAAAATGGCATGAAACCTAACCAATATGGCCTCTGATGGAAAAAGTTACAGCTGCAAAGTTTTTCTTCTTGTCGAAACGGACGATTTTGATATAAAAATCGTTCCCATCCGAGGTCGTATGCAAAAGTTACAGGCAAAATCGTGCGCTGCAGCAGTGTTTGGCCGGATCATCCGGGCTGGGGCCCGGATCATCCCGAAAATTGAAGCACCGAAAGCAACAAAAGGTTTATGGTGAAGCCGATTATCTGGGTCCAGTCCCGGATGATCCGGGTGGAGGCCGGACAATCCGGGTAGAAGTCCGGACGTCCGGACAACTTTTTCTACTATAGACTTTAGAAAACGGCCCAAACACCATCAAGATGGCCTCGGATCGGAAAGTGTTCAACATGAAAGTTGTGTGGCTCGTTGAGGCAGTTGATTTTAATATAAAGAACAACCAAATACTAGGACGTGTGTGGATTCTAGAGCCGAAACAGTGAGCTGCTATCAGAAAACTGGGCTAGGCCGGATCATCCGGGCCTAGAGCCGGACATCCAGGCCGAAGGTCGTGAGAAATCTGAGTTTGGTTAGATTTTTTTGATTTGGACGGCAAGGAAAGTCCTTTTCTTGTACGGGAAGTCCATCCTCCTCTTATATAGATAAGAGGTGACGGCCGATTGAATAACACACAATCGAACAAATCTATCTATATCTTTTACCTTTACTTTTCCTTCTCCCTTGTTCTTCTTCTTCCTCGTTCTTCGTTCGTTCTTCTTCATTGCAGGGCGGCGAAACTCGAGGCCCTAGGGGCGGTCAGGGCAACCTAGGGCAGCCCATAGCCGCTGGGCGCCCTGACGGGGTCCCTCCCGGGCGTGTGGGGTTTCGAGTCCTCAAAAGCACCCGCTGGATTGTTTGCGTACCACGCTTCCAGGCGGGACTCCTTCGACGTGAGCTGCGGTGCATCACCCTCGGCGTTGGAGGCACACAGTGACGTGTTAGTGTGCGAAGACGCTTGACCGCATCAATTTGGGGCAGCGCGTCGACGAGTCACTGCACTAGGCTGAAATAGTTGCTTGGGACGGGTTCGGCTGGCCATAGCCGGACTATGACGTCGCTCATGGCCAATCCGGACATCCAATGCAGCTTGGCCCACTGCGCCATCTGGTCATTCAACAGCGTTGGGCGCTCCTGCGCGGCGAACTGTGACCATAATAGCTTCTTAGCTGTGTGCCCCTCCTTGGCCTGGAAGAACTGCTCGGCGTCAACAGCACTCTTCGGAAGATACACAAAGGCATCTGGAACACTCCACAGTCGAGTGAGCAAGGCATATTTCTGATTGCCGAATTTACTCTGTAAGAGAAAGGGCTTACCAACCACTATCTGTCCGGCCTGCTTGATCTCCTCGCGTGGTGCTCGGTATTCGGTCCGTGCCTCCTTGGCCTCTTGAAGAGCCTTGTCAAGGTCTGTCGCTAGGGCTTTATTATTCTCTTCTAGGTACTCGCACTTGCTGGTGGCTTCCTTGAGCGCGTGCTCCACTTCGGTCACCCGCTCCTCGTATTGGCAGCGACGACCTGTTCAAACTCCAAGTCTTCGCCGCTTTATCAGCGACCGCTTTGTTCACCCTTGCCTGCTCCTTGGCCTAGGCAAGTTCACCTCTAAGGGTCTCGACCACAGGAGCGCTGCCTGCAATCATACACATAGCAGTGCATGAGCTTCAACTCAGAGTCCGCATATTAATATAGGCATGAATGAGATATTTTGAAACATACCTTGCGCTTCATCAAACATCTCGTTGATGCGGACGAGATCCTTACCCGCCAGCCCCATCTTACGCTTGAGCTCGGATACTTCGGCGGCCTGGGCAGTTGCCGATAATAGTGAAGCCTATTTCTCAAACTAGACCAGCACATTATCTCCTTCAAATATTATCGATCCTCCATTCGGCCTTTTTCCCAAAAGCCGAACAGAGTCTCAGGGGCTACCACCTATATACAGGCATATTATTCATATGAAAAGTGGTCAAGAATATTACATCGCATTCCTCGAAGCCTGTTAGTGGGCTAGTTAAGGCTTCATTCAGCCCGCTCTTGGCGGAATGAACCTTTTCAACCACCACACAATTTAGGGTGCGGTGCTCCTCCACGATGGAAGCACGTTGCAGTGCCTCCATCAGTATGTTCGGTGCCTCCGGATTAGTGGAGGTCACCGCTGGAGTTGGCGCTCCCCCCTCTGAAGGGGGTTGGTTGTTCAGTTTCGGAGCCACTTGGGTTTCCGGAACGGTGTTCGGCTGGGGGCCGGACTGGTCAAGGCCCCCGCCGTCAGTCTCCATGGATATTGCTTCCCCCCTGTTCTCAACAATTTGGGAGGCATGAAAGCAAGTGGTAGGTCCAAGCTTGTAAGGACGTTTGCACACAGGTTCCGTACCAGGCTCAAGATCGATGACGAATTCAACTGGCCGGTGTGGAGGCATTCCTGGAAGCTCTTCTGGAAAGACGTCTTGATACTCGCAAACAACTGGGATTTGCGAGATAGCATCCAGTTCACCCTTCTCATTGAGAGAAAATAGACGGATGTTATCATCACGAGCGGCAAAGACAATTACATCCTCAGACGAATGAGTCAATTGAATGTGCCTTGCAGCACAATCAAGATGCGCCTTGTGCTTAGAAAGCCAATCCATTCTGAGAATAAGATCAATATCCGAGTTGCCAAGAACCACCGGAGAAGAAAGAAACTTGTAGTCGCCCAACGTGATAGTAACATCCGGGACATAGGTATTAGCTGTCATTTGCTTGCCCGGTGACACAATTTGCAAGGAACTTTGCAGATACTGATAATCGCACTCATACTTTGATGCAAAAGGTTTGGAAATGAAACAATGCGATGCACCAGTGTCAAAAAGAACTTTTGCAGGGATATCGTTAACAGGAAGGTTACCCATCATGACATCTGACGAGTCCTCTGCCTGAGCTGCATTCATCAAGTTGACTTGGCGGACTTGGTGTTATGCTTGACCATAGCTGTACTTGCCAATCTCACAGGAGGAGGAGGGAGACGCCTCTGATTGAAGCATTTGTTGGCATAGTGACCCTTCTGTTGGCACTTGTTGCACATGATCTCTGAAAGCGGACGGTGATACGGAGCACTAGATCTTGGAGCTTGAGACGAAGTCTTGTTCTGAAAGCCAGGGTTGGGGGGGGGGGAAGATCCACTGCCACCTTTTCTCTTCTGATACGACTGACGAAACAGAGGAGGAGGAAGCCAATACTTCTGCTGCTTGGCCACTTGAGTAGAGGAAGAAGGAGTAGCATCTCTGACTCGCTTCTTGGAAGCATCACACCTCAGTTGAGCGGCCTCTTGCTTCAATGCCATGTTGTAGAACTCATCGTACCTCAAGGGATCAAAGAGAACAAGAGCTAGCTGAATTTCTTCTCTGAGACCACCCCTAAACTGGTATATCATGCTTTTCTCATCAGGGACGTCCTTCTTAGCAAAGCGGGCGAGCTTCTGAAACAACTTGTTGTAGTCATAGACAGACAAAGAGCCTTGCTTCAGGTTGCGGAATTCCTCACGCTTGCTTTCAACCACGCTCTGGGGAATATGATGAGCTTTGAAGTCTTGACGGAAATCATCCCAGGTAATCACACGGCCTCCTCTGGAATCCTTGTACTGCTGGAACCATTCTGCAGCTTGGTCTTTGAGTTGGAAGGATGCGAACTTGACAAAGTCCTCAGGCCTGACGTTACTGCACTCGAAATGCTTGCACAGATCCATGAGCCAATCATCAGCATCAGTTGCCTCAACACAATTGCTGAAAGTCTTTGGCCCGTTAGCAAGGAACTGGTTGAGTGTAGCAAAGTGATTCTTATTGTTGCCTTGGTTGCCTTGGTTTGCTTGATTGCGCTCTTGAAGAATTTGCATGATCAACTGTGTGTTTGCATTGGTTGCGGCCATCACAGCTTGCCATGCCTCCGGAGGAGGGGGAGGTGGTGGCGGATCTTGATTCTGATTCTGATTGGTGCTCTTAGCGGGAGCCATCCTGAAGAGGTTGACCACCATTAGCACATTGACAGATAAAATGAAGCTGAATCCAATGGAATGAAAATTGCAACATAAAGTCTTCACATCCGAACATAAGAACGAATGCATTCCTCTTGAAATGGTCACATATCCATAAATTGAGAAGCCACTTAGAATTTAGGTAGAGGTATAAATCAACAAGGTACGGATCAAGAACGAATACTCGGTAGGAAATCCCAATCTCAAACCAAATATCCGTGGAAGAAAAGCTAGAGCTACAAGAATTCCCACCTATGAAACTCCCGAACCTTTCCGGTTATGCAATCAGGTGTTGGGGATACAGGGGAAGCATAATATCTCACCCAAATCTAGAAAATCCTACATCTAGCTGTATCCATCCTTCAACACATAACCAAGAAAAACTTCGGAAACCATCTACCTCAACCTTCGAAAAGCTTCCGTTATACAAGTTATGGCGATACTCCCGAACTCCCACCCCAGTACTGGGTGGCGTCGAGGTTATCTCACCAACGAACTGCATAAAAGAGATTTTCGATGTCGGCGGTCTAAACGCTGGTATTCCAGAACTGCAACGATAAAATTGTGACGACAACACCTCAGAGCTCAACTCCCCGGGACACTGCCTCAACCCCTAAAGACAAGAGGCACCAAGAACAATGTTCTCGTCACAAAACCATCGGAACGATTCCAAGATACCCGCGTGATCCTAAATTTTTTTTAGTGAAATTTGAGAAGAGAAGAGTCAAAACTCTACGTCAGGATGCCTTACCAGAGCGATGAGGAGATTGGGGAGTAAAAAGAATTCCTAAACTCTCTGATATATAATTCCTAAATGACTCAAAGCATTTTTTCTAGACTCAACTCGGCCGCTAAAAACAATGAAGCAATGGGGGCTCCTAAGGTCGGGGAAGGCTCTGATTACCAACTTGTAACGCCCTCGATGCGGTTATAGCTCCCACGTGTCGAGGCACGACTTAGAGACATAACCGCATTGAAAGCAATGTCGCAAGTTAGGCAATCATCACAACATCCCATGTAATATAGATAATAAAAGGGGAGATACATAGTTGGCTTACACTCGCCATGTCACGCAAAGTACATAAATAGCATTACAACATTCAAACACTCATGGCCCGACTACGACGCCAAAATAAAAGATAACCAACATGCGACACGGTCCCGATCACCCCAACTGGGCACCACTACTGATCATCAGGGAAAGACACGTAGTATCGGCGTGAGTCCTCGTCGAACTCCCACTTGAGCTCAAGCGCATCATCTGGAACGGAATCATCTACCCTGCATCTGGTTTGGAAGTAATCTGTGAGCCACAGGGACTCAGCAATCTCGCACCCTCGCGATCAAGACTATTTAAGCTTATAGGTAAGGCAAGGAAAATATATGTGGAGCTGCGGCAAGCGACTAGCATATATGGTGGCTAAACTGTTCGCAAAAGAGAGCGAGAAGAGGAGGCAAAGCGCGAACGAGAAACTAGAGGAAAACCTGCGCAAGCATTACTCCAACACCGTGTTCACTTCCCGGACTCCGCCGAGAAGAGACCATCACGGTAACTCACACTGTTGATTCATTTTAATTAAGTTAAGGTTCAAGTTATCTACAATCGGACATTAACAAATTCCCATCTGCCCATAACCGCGGGCACGGCTTTCGAAAGTTCAAATCTCTGCAGGGGAGTCCCAACTTAGCCCATGACAAGCTCTCACGGTCAACGAAGGAATAGACCTTCTCCCGAGACATTCCGATCAGACTCGGTATCCCGGTTCTACAAGACACTTCGACAAGTTAAAACAAATGCAGCAACACCGCCCGAATGTGCCGACAAATCCCGATAGGAGCTGCACATATCTCCTTCTCAGGGCACACTCAGATGAGCCAAATGTCGGGTAGGCCAGCCCAGAGTTGCCCCTGGTAGCCCCGGACATCGCTCGGTTGGACCAACACTCAGAGGAGCACTGGCCTGTGGGGGGGGTTAAATAAGATGACCCTCGGGCTCCGGAAACCCAAGGGAGAAAGAGGCTAGGTGGAAAATGGTAAAACCAAGGTTGGGCATTGTTGGAAAAGCTTTAATCAAGGCGAACTATCAAGGGTTCCCATTATAAACCAACCGCATAAGGAACGCAAAATCCGGGAACATAACACCGACATGACGGAAAACTAGGGCGGCAAGAGTGGAACAAAACACTAGGCGAGAGGCCGAGCCTTCCACCCTTTACCAAGTATATAGATGCATTAAGATAACAAGGGAATATAGTGATATCCCAACGAGTAAATAATGTTCCAACAAGGAACGGTCTCCAATCTTCACCTGCAACTAGCAACGCTATAAGAGGGGCTGAGCAAAGCGGTAACATAGCCAATCAACGGTTTGCTAGGACATGGTGGGTTAGAGGTTTGACATGGCAATTTGGGAGGCATGAAAGCAAGTGGTAGGCATCGTAGCATAGGCATAGCAAAAGAGCGAGCATCTAGCAAAGCAAAGATAGTAGTGATTTCGAGGGTATGATCATCTTGCCTGCAAAGTTGTCAGAGTTGACTGGATCCTCGAAAGCAAACTCAACGGGCTCCTCATTAGCGAAGTCGTCTCCCGGCTCTACCCAAACAAGACAAACAAGAAAACGGAACACAATCAACCACGTGCAAAGCTCAAACAATATGATGCAAAGATGGTATGCTATGCGGGATGCAATATGGGATGCATATGCAAGATTTGACAAGAAAAGCATGAACCTGGCCTAAACATGGAAATCCAAGTGTGCCACTGGAAAGATGAGATGAAATCGCTTGAAAACGATATAAAGAACACCAGAATAGGAGTTACGGTGTGGAAATGGCAAGCAATTCAAATATGACCACGTTCTGCGATTTACAGTAAGTAGCCAACTAGATGCAACAAGATGAACATGCTACAGCATCCAAACATGGCATCAAAATACATGTCAGGGATCCACTCATGAGGTGTAACAAAAGAGTAGCACTGAGCTACGGCCAATTAATCCATTAACAGGCTCAAACAAGCATGGCAAAAATGCATTTGGTAAACAAATTTCAGACTTAGTGAAATTAACACTTGTCTGGAATTTCAGATCAGATAGCACACTTTGGAGCATGAAAACTATATGCTACAGGTGCTGAACATGACAAAGTAAAGAATGGAATGGAGCTACTCAAAGAGCTTAACAAAAGTCCCTTGGTGACCTTGAGCCAAAAGGGATCAGAAAATACATTTGCAAGCATGTGAACATGGCAAAAACATAATCAGTTCTCAGACTTAGTGAAAACTGGAGCATGCAAAATCAGATATCAAGTAGGCATGTTTACGAGCTCGATGCACTCACTACAGAGCAAGTCATGACAATCTAAGCATACACCCATCAAGAATACACAAAATACAAGCTAGACATGGCAAGAACAATAACATAGCATGCACAGATCAACTACAACATCCTCGACAAAATCGTTAACAAGTAGACAATCTGCCCAGATTCACGAAATGACAAAAGTAGAGCTCGATTAACTCAAGCTAGGGTGCTCCATAATTGCAAACAAAGACATGGATGGATAGAGCACTACAAGATTAACAAAACATCCTTACTTATCATCCTCAAAAGAGGCACAGATCACTAGGAAACAACATGAACATATGGCATATTGAAATAAACAGATCAAGGACTTAGTGGAAATGCTAAGTCCCTGAAATCAGCATTAACGAATGCCCCACTTTGCAAGCTTGTGCTAGTCACCACACACATCACAAAAATACATGGGTTACACCTCTGGATAGGTGGCAAAACATATAACAAAACACATGAAGAGCTCAAGGGCATATCATGCACACAATAATCATGGCAAAAATGACAAATATCTAAATGGAGCAGTAGATCTGACAATTATCTCCAATAGCACTCTTCTAACAGCATTTCGGGCATCAAGATGAACTCAAATGAAAATGATGCAATGAGATGAAATGATTTACTCTCTGAGACGAACATTTTGATATGCTATATGCCCAAAACGGAGCTACGGATGCGGAGATACAACATGATGAAAAGTGAAAATTAGCTAGGGTTTCGGGGCAAATAGCGAGGGGAGGAGGAGGCCGGAGCCGGGGCCGGGGTTGGTGTAGACGGCGGCGGGGCTTGGCTCCCGCGGCGTGGGCGCACGCCGGCGAGGTCCGGCCGACGCCGGGCGGTGGCCGGCGCGGTGTGGCATGGCGTGGCGGTGGCCGCCAGCGAGGAGACGGGGTGGCGCAGGGCGGAGGAAGAGGCGGCTCGGGCGGCGCGGAGGGAATGGGCCGCGGGGGCCCGCGGTGGGCTTGCCGGGCCGCGCGGTGGGAGGTGGTCGGCGCTGCCACGTGGCGGCTCTCGGTTGGATGGCGGTGGCGGCGGACGTTGTCCGGCGCGCGGAGAGGAGCGGGGCTAGGGTTAGGGATCCGGAATTTTCGGGGGAGTGCACCTATTTATAGATAGAGGGAGCTAGGAGAGTCCAAATGAGGTGCTGTTTTCGGCCACGCGATCGTGATCGAACGCTCTAGATGATGGAGAAGGTTTTGGTGGGTTTTGGGCCAAAATGAAGGGGTGTTGGGCTGCAACACACACGAGGCCTTTTCGGTCCCTCGGTTAACCGTTGGAGTATCAAACTAAGTCCAAATGGTACGAAACTTGACGGGCGGCCTATCGGTAGTAAACCAAGGCCGCTTTACAAGTCTCGGTCCAATACGGAAATGTTTAATCCCCACACACGAAAGAAAGGTAGAAATGACCACCGGAGGAGAACAGAGCGCCGGAATGCAAAACGGACAATGGGGAAAATGCTCGAATGCAGGAGATGAAGATGTATGCAAATGCAATGCACATGATATGAGATGCATGACAACGATAACAACACACGGAGACAAAAACCCGAACCCGAGAAAATAAGATAACTTAACGTCGGAAACGGCAAGAGTTGGAGTACATATTAGGAAAATCATATTCGGGGTGTTACACCAGCACCATCTCCTCTCAAACCCTATTTCATCTCTTGTATCTGATCTTTGTCTCAAAACCTCAGATTGGTACCTGTGGGTTGCTAGTAGTGTTGATTACTCCTTGTAGTTGATGCTAGTTGGTTTATTCGGTGGAAGATTATATGTTCAAATCCTTAATGCATATTAATACCCCTCTGATTATGAACATGAATATGATTTGTGACTAGGTACGTTTGTCCCTGAGGACATGGGAGAAGTCTTGTTATAACACTACTAGGAAAAGGGCTAAAGATGAAATTGACACTAATGGCGCACCAGAGAAGTGGTACGCCACTACTATTTACTAATGGCGCACCACGTGAAGATACGCCATTAGTGTGTAAGACACTAATGGCGCACCAGGCACAAGCACTAGTAGAAAAGGGGGCTTTGGTCCAGGCCGGGTAAGCCCATTAGTCCTGGTTCAGTCCAGAACCGGGACCAATGGGTGCATTTATCCTGGTTCGTGCGGCTAAGGCATTAGTCCCGGTTCACCTGGGCCCTTTAGTCCCGGTTTGTGCCACGAACCGGGACTAAAGGGTGCGATGCCCATTAGTCCCGGTTGGTGGCACCAACCGGTACTAAAGGTTAGACCGTTAGTCCCGGTTGGTGCCACCAACCGGGACTAATGGGCTTTGAGGCATTAGTACCGGTTCATTGCACGAACCGGTACTAAAGGTCCCATTTTCAAACTCTCCCCCCCTGGTGGACCGCCTTTTCAAAAACAAAATAAAATGATGGAAATGTCAAAAAAATAAAATAAAATAAGTTTCCCATGTGATATGTGGTCTAGTTGTTGGGAAAATTTACAAATATGAATTTCGACTTTATTTACAAAATCTCTCTGGAATTTGTAAAATGGGCATAACTTTTGCATACGAACTCGGATTAAAAAGTTTTTTATATGAAAAATCATCTACTCGAAAAGTTACATCCGATGGAGACGGCCTATGGCCTGTTTGCAAATTTGTAGAATCCTCAAATTCCAAAAGGAAGAAAAAGTTATGCTCAAATTTCAGTTTTTTTAAATTTTCATTAAATCTGGTCAAACTTTGGTCAAACTACTTATTCAAGAAGTATTAGTGTTACTAAATAATTATTCAAGAATATTAGTGTTATCAAATAATTATTTCAGTTTTTTGAATTTTGGTCAAATCTGGTAAAACTATGGTCAAACTGTGGTCAAACAATGGTCAAACTACTTATTCAAGAAATATTAGTGTTACTAAAAAATTATTGTTTTTTTAGAACAATAGTTTCAAACTCAAACAGTGAAATGTGTGACTTCATGCTCAAGCTAAACTCCTGAGGGTTAATAGGATTGACATCTTACTATTGTCAGGAAAACAACGAGTGCAGACTTGGAAACGAGGGAGAATAGAACCCGGAAGTTAAGCGTGCTCAGGCTGGGGGAGTGGGAGGATGGGTGACCGTCCGGGAAGTTAGATGATTTGGAATGATGAGGGGTGATTAGAGATTAAATTGAGCAGTGATGAGGGGTGATAAGAGATTAGAGGTTAAAATAATTCAGAAATTTGAAAATAAAAAAAATCAAAAAAAAATTCAAAAAAAAATTTCAAAAAGAAAATTCAGAAAATTTCCTTTAGTACCGGTTGGTGTTACCAACCGGGACTAAAGGTGGACCGGCCACGTGGAGGGCCTTTAGTCCCGGTTCTGGTTTGAACCGGGACTAAACGGTCAGGGCA
Organism: Triticum urartu; assembly: GCF_003073215.2. Classification (NCBI taxonomy): domain Eukaryota; kingdom Viridiplantae; phylum Streptophyta; class Magnoliopsida; order Poales; family Poaceae; genus Triticum; species Triticum urartu. The sequence goes on along the minus strand of NC_053025.1, from coordinate 459,861,911 downwards.
TTAGTACCGACCCTTTAGTCCCGGTTCAGGAACCGGGACTAAAGGCCCTTACGAACCGGGACAACAGGCCGTTTTTCTACCAGTGAAGGTGCACCACTAGTAACAAAATGTTTTTTTTTCATTTTTTTCAAACATACTAATGGCGCATCCGGGCAAAGTGCGCCATTAGTAGTTAGAACTACTAATGGCGCACCAACCGTTGAGTTCGCCACTACTGTATTCCTTTTTTTACTTTTTTGCAAAACTACTAATGGCGCAACCGTCGCATAGTGCGCCATTACTAGTTCAAACTAGTAATGGCGCACTGTGCCACGGTGCGCCATTAGTATAAATATTATTTTTAATACTTTTTTGCAAAACTACTAATGGCGCATGTATGTGTGGTGCACCCTCCCCCGCTCCACCGTCGCCGACGAGCACCCCGCACCCCCCCGCTCCACCCGCCGACGAGCACCCCCCGCACCCTCCCCCGCTCCACCGCCGCTGAGCACCCCCCGCACCCTGCCCCCGCTCCACCGCCGCCGACGAGCACCCCCCGCACCCTCCCTCGCTCCACCGCCGCCGACGAGCCACCGCATATATGTTACTCCCAAAAGCATATAAAGTTTGTCAAATTTTGAGCTATGGATATTTAGTTATGATTTAAACAAGTTTGAACATATTTATAAACAAATAAATATCAAACAGCATTTTAAATGTTGTTAACATGGCAACAAACTGCATATTATTTTTCTACATGAAATTCTGAGCATCTAGCATATGTGACATGTTATATTTGGATGCATGCATAAAAAGATATGTGCAAAGAAAAAATGCATAAAAACAAAAATTGGGGAGCGTGGGAATCGAACCCAGGACCTCCCAGTGTGTGTGTTGCGTGCTGACCAGTCGGGCTAGTGTGTGTGTTCTGTTTCGGACATGGTTAGGTGCAATATAATCTGAGTGCTCGAACTATAATAAAAAATTTGTACTAATGGCACACCTGGGGGTGGTGCGCCATTGCTGTCGTCGTACTTATGGCGCACCAGGGGGAGGTGCGCCATTGCTAACCCTCCCCCACTCCACCTGTTCCCCTCTGGCCTCTCTCGCTCCCTCGCCAGATCCCCCACTCGACCTAACCTCGCCGCAGCCGCCCACGCACCCCCGCCGCCTCCCTCTCCCCTTCGCCGCCTCCCCCCCGAGCCCCGCCTCCCCCCGAGCGCCGCCTCCCTTGCCTCGGAGCCGCCCCGCCAAGAGTTCCACCAGGAGAGGAGGCCCCACGTCCACCAGGAGAAGAGGCCCGCGACCTCCCCTCCGTCTATCCCCACCTCCCCCAAGCTCGCCATCTCCGCCCTCTGTCGTCTCCGCTCCGGCCACCACCTCATCGTGGTCAGGTAACCCTCCTCCCTCTGCCTCTCTTATCCTCTCTTCCTCCTCTCCTCCCTCCCGACCATGCCCTCTTCTTCTCTCTTTTGCTAGATTTAGGTCAAATCCCTCTCGAATTTAGGTCAAATTAGGTTCAAAAAATTGTGGGAGTAGTGCCTAGCAAACATGAATAATTAGTACTCCATGTGCATTGGAGTACTTGGTACTTGCAAGATTTGGACACACTGAAGAAAAAATTTGTGTCCAGTAAGATTAGAGAAAATTTTGTGCTAATGGTGTGCTGGTAGAACGCGCAATTTTTGTTAGTTCGTTGCCATGTCATGATAGGACATTTAGTTGTTTCTGTTGTTCACAATGCTCTGAATTTGTGTGCCAAAGAGAGTTTTCTCTGAATTTGTTGTTCACAATGCTCTAATGGTTTGTCAGTGAATGGTGGTGCAATGGTGGCCTTTGTTTCAAATGTTTCAGCAATTACTTGACCATAAATAAAAAAGAAGATTTGGGGATGGTAACTCCTGTGTGGTTTCTATTAAATTTAAAATAGTGAGGGTGTCATTTTCATCCATTCATCTCTTTCTCTAGCTTGTGTAAAAGTTATGTTTACAATATTGCTGCATTTTCTAGAACAGCCGCCACACTATAATATTTCATAAGATGATGATATAGTTAAGAATATTACTTAAGGTATGCTTCTGAATATTGTTGTCCATAATGTCTTCTCGCCAAACGCTTATCCATTTAGGAGCCATGGTCATAAGCAGTCTGCTTGAGGGTGGTCTTCCACAACATATGGAATTTATCCATCTAATGTAGTCAATAGATGTTGTCAAGTGATTGTGTCATGGTTTTGGTTCTGTTTTTAAAAAGGAAAGCCAGTTGTTCAGGCTTCAAGAAAATATTTTCTCAGAATATTACTGCTAAGCCCAAGCTTGTTAATCATGTAACTTGAGAAAATTATTGGAGTAGATCAAATTCAGCCATTATAATGTTTGATGCCTGCATCAACACTTCTCTGTACTGCATGCGGTTGTTATAGTTGAGGGTCAAAAGTAGAGGTTAGCTTTAACATGATTCGCTAGTGCTTTCATCACTTGTGTGGTGATTGTCTTGGTCCTTTTCATTTTTGTCATGGCCTTCTTGAGGTGCTGATGTGTCTGAGGGCATGAACCATGATTAGGTTGAGTTCAGATTTCATTAGATTAGATGGATTATCAGAACTTGACGTGGTTTTCCACTTAGCTATCTGAATTGAGAAAAAACATAGCTTTTGTTTTCTCTGAGGCAAAACTTGCTACTCCATATACAACTAATACTACTACTAGACAAGATACTACTCCATATACTACTAATACTACTACTATATTTCATTTCAAAGTTCAAAATGCTGGTACTGAGATTTTCATTTCCAATGAGTGATGTTTTTCCTAGCAGTAGAAAAAACATAGCAACTTATCTGATGTTATAAAGTTGTTCTTATATGGGTGAAACTTCACTTGTTTTTAGGCTAGTGTAGGGTGTTGCTTCTTCTGTATGGGCCAACTATGTCACAAATAAATTGTTCCTTCTTCTGTATTTGACAAGTAATGACTTGCAAAGATGATGATCATCTTGCTAGTTTGCTGGGTTTTATCCCCGAGAGGCCCTTGACTTTGCCGGAATGTCGATTAACTTCCGTTCTGGCAAATTCGGGTACTCCATATGTCCTATTTTTAGCAAAGGTCATGCTAAAATTTTCCGTGAATTTTAGCATGACTTTGCTAAAAATAGGACATATGGGCTACTTGCGACTAATGTTGATTATCTTCTGCTCAAAATTTATGCTGCTATAATGTTGTAAGGGTACTAATTGGTCTCTTCTGCTGCTTATCAGAGATGGGGGGAAGCAGCCACCGCCGCTCTGCCTCACCGGAGTACGAGTTGGATGCTTTCGAGTTCTTCACTATCATACTTTCTTCTTCAGTATCAGCCACGAGGCAGGTATATAAAACGAGAGATCTTCCCTTCACCCATCTCATTATGATAACTATTGTTTGCTACATCACTCCTTGTCCCAAATTGCAGAGGCTGCCTGACGCTTTTATGAAGATGCTGGGTGATGATCTGCCAGATAATGTGAAGCTCCAACAGGCCGGCAGCGGGGTTCACAGGCTGTGGGACATGGAGTTGGTGATCAAGGAGGGCCACATGTACCTGTGCCGTGGCTGGGAGAAGTTCTACAGTGCCTACGACCTGCGGACCGGGTACTTTCTTCTTGTTTATCATTTTGCAGATTTGATTTAATTCACGGAAGGTTGCATGGATGGAGTTCTTATTTTCCATTTGTGTTCTTATTTTGTATCAATGTGAAACTTTTGTGAATTGATGGATAACGGTGTTGAATGAACATTGTGAAACTTCTGTAATATGTAACGATGGGACTATGTGTTGGCTATGTATGTATATATGATGAAACTTGTGTGTTGGATATGATCTGGTGGACGCAGGTAACATCGTTACATATGGCCCTCTGTATGTAAGCTAAGCAGATCTGTGTTGTTTGTTATCTCTAATATTTTTTAACCTGTGAAAATATTAGAAATGAAAAAAAATCCCTAATATTCATACTAGTGGCGCACCACACAAGACACTAATGGCGCACTGTTATAATCACACTAATGGCGCATCACCCAACAGTGCGCCATTAGTATGCCAAAGCACATGGTTAAATATGGCCCCCTGGGAGGCATACTAATGGCGCACTGCTCGGTGCGCCATTAGTATACCAGATACTAATGGCGCACGGTGGTGCGCCATTAGTAAGAAATACTAGTGGTGTGATACTAATGGCACACGAGCAGTGCGCCATTAGTGGGCAAAACTGGTGCGCCATTACTAGCCCTTTTCCTGGTAGTGTAAGTAGTGATGTGAATTTGGTATTCGTTCGATATTTTGATGAGATGTATGTTGTCTTTCCTCTAGTGGTGTTATGTGAACGTCGACTACATGACACTTCACCATTGTTTGGTCCTATGGGAAGGCATTGGGAAGTAATAAGTAGATCATGGGTTGCTAGAGTGACAGAAGCTTAAACCCTAGTTTATGCATTGCTTCGTAAGGGGCTGATTTGGATTCATATGTTTAATGCTATGGTTAGGTTTACCTTGATTCTTCTTTCATAGTTGCGGATGCTTGCGAGGGGGGTTAATCATAAGTGGGATGCTTGTCCAAGGAAGGGCAGTACCGGTCCACCCACATATACAATTATCAAAGTAACGAACGCAAATCATATGAGCATGATGAAAACTAGCTTGACGATAATTACCATGTGTCCTCGGGAGTGCTTTCCTTTATATAAGAGTTTGACCAGGCTTGTGCTTTGCTACAAAGAGGATTGGGACACCTTGCTACACCTTGATTACTTTTGTTACTTGTTACCCGTTACGAATTACCTTATCACAAAGCTATTTGTTTCCGATAATTTCAGTGCTTGCAGAGAATACCTTACTGAAAACTGCTTGTCATTTCCTTCTGCTCCTCTTTGGGTTCGACACTCTTACTTATCGAAAGGACTATGATAGATCCCCTATACTTGTGGGTCATCAAGACTCTTTTCTGGCACCGTTGCCGGGGACTGAAGCGCCTTTGGTAGGTGGAATTTGGTAAGGAAAATTTATATAGTGTGCTGAAATTTACTGTCACTTGTTACTATGGAAAATAATCCTTTGAGGGGCTTGTTCAGGGTATCTTCACCCCGAACAGTAGAGCAAAGAGTTTCTCCTCAACCTACAGAACCTACTAAAAATGTTTACTTTGAAATTCCTTCGGGTATGATAAAGAAACTGCTAGCTAATCCTTTTACAGGAGATGGAACATTACATCCCGATATGCACCTAATCTATGTGGATGAAGTTTGTGGATTATTTAAGCTTGCAGGTATGCCCGAGGATATTATCAAGAAGAAGGTATTCCCTTTATCTTTGAAGGGAAAGGCATTGACATGGTTTAGGCTATGTGATGATATTGGACCATGGAACTACAACCGATTGAAATTGGAATTTCATCAGAAGTTTTATCCTAGGCATCTGGTTCATCGTGATCGTAATTATATATATATATAATTTTTGGCCTCACAAAGGAGAAAGTATCTCTCAAGCTTGGGGGAGTCTTAAGTCAATGTTATATTTATGCCCCAATCATGGGCTCTCAAGAGAAATTATTATTCAAAATTTTTATGCTCGGCTTTCTCTCAATATTCGCTCCATGCTCGATACTTCTTGTACTGGATCCTTTATGATGAAGACTATTGAACTGAAATGGGATTTACTAGAAAGAATTAAATGCAACTCCGAAGATTGGGAACTCGATGAAGGTAAGGAGTCAGGTATAACACCTAAGTTTGATTGTGTTAAATCTTTTATGGATACCGATGCTTTTCCTGAATTTAGCACTAAATATGGACTTGACTCCGAGATAGTAGCTTCTTTATGTGAATCATTTACTACTCATGTTGATCTCCCAAAGGAGAAGTGGTTTAAATATCAGCCTCCCATTGAAGTAAAAGTAGTCGAACCTATTAAAGTTGAAGAAAACACTATCACTTATAATGTTGATCTCATTGTTCCTACCGCTTATATTGAGAAACCACCTTTCCCTGTTAGAATAAAGGATCATGCGAAAGGTTCGATTGTGGTTCCTAAGAGTAATGCTAGAACACCTACACCCCCTGAGCAAATTAAAGTTGAACCTAGTATTGCTATGGTTAAAGATCTCTTGGTCGATAATATTGATGGGCATGTCATTTACTTCTGTGATGAAGCTGCTAGAATTGCTAGACCTGATACTAAAAATAAACATAGACCTATTGTAGGCATGCCTGTTGTTTCTGTTAAAATAGGAGATCATTGCTATCATGGCTTATGTGACATGGGTAATAGTTGGAGTGCAATACATCATTCCTTATACGAAGAAATTATGCATGATATTGCACCTGCTAAGATAGAAGGTATTGATGTTACAATTAAGCTTGCCAATAGAGATACTATTTCACCAATTGGGATTGTTAGATATGTTGAAGTCTTATGTGGGAATGTTAAACATCTTACCGATTTTCTTGTTCTTGGATCACCACAAGATGACTTTTGTCCCATTATATTTGGTAGACCCTTCTTGAATAATGTTAATGCTAAGATAGACTACAAAAAGGATATGGTTACTGTTGGTTTAGGGGATATGTCTCATGATTTTAATTTTGCTAAATTTTGTAGACAACCCCATGATAAAGAATTGCCTAGTAAAGATGAAATTATTGGTCTTGATTCTATTGACGTGCCTCCTAATGATCCTTTAGAACAATATTTGGTAGACCATGAAAATGATATGTTTATGAATGAAAGAAGGGAAATAGATGAAGTATTCTTTAAACAGGGACATATTTTGAAACACAACATGCCTATTGAAATTCTAGGAGATCCTCCTCCGCCCAAGGGTGATCCCGTGTTTAAGTTTAAACCATTACCTGATACTCTTAAATATGCTTATCTTGATGAAAAGAAGATATATCATGTTATTATTATTGCTAACCTTTCAGAGCAGGAAGAAGAGAAATTATTGAAAACTTTGAAGAAGCACCGTGCTGCTATTGGATATACTCTTGATGATCTTAACGGCATTAGTCACACTCTATGCCAGCACAAAATAAAATTGGAGAAAGACGATAAACCGGTTGTTGATCACCAACGATGGTTAAATCTTAAGATGAAAGAAGTGGTAAGAAATGAAATACTAAAGCTTCTGGTGGCAGGTATAATTTATCTTGTTGCTGTTAGTCAGTGGGTAAGTCTTGTCCATTGTGTCCCTAAGAATGGAGGTATTACTATTGTTCCTAATGATAAAGATGAATTGATCCCACAAAGAATTGTTACAGGTTATAGAATGGTAATTGATTTCCGCAAATTAAATAAGGCTACTAGAAAGGATCATTACCATTTACATTTTATTGATCAAATGCTAGAAAGATTATCCAAACATACACATTTTTGCTTTCTAGACGGTTATTCTGGTTTCTCTCAAATACCTGTGTCGAAAGAGGATCAGGAAAAGACCACTTTTACTTGCCCTTTCGGTACCTTTGCTTATATACGTATGCCTTTTCATTTATGTAATACACGTGCTACCTTTCAAAGATGTATGACTGCTATATTCTCTGACTTTTGTGAAAAGATTGTTGAGGTTTTCATGGATGATTTCTCCGTGTATGGAACTTGTTTTGATGACTTCTTAAGGAACCTTGATCGAGTTTTGCAGAGATGTGAAGAAACTAATCTTGTCTTGAATTGGGAGAAGTGCAAATTTATGGTTAATGAAGGTATTGTCTTGGGGCATAAAATTTCTAAAAGAGGTATTGAAGTTGATAAAGCTAAAGCTGATTCTATTGAAAAGATGCCGTGTCCTAAGGACATTAAAGATATAAGAAGTTTCCTTGGTCATGTTGGTTTTTATAGGAGGTTCATTAAAGACTTCTCAAAAATATCTAGGCCTCTGACTAATCTCTTTAAAAAAGATGTTCCTTTTGTATTTGATGATGATTGTGTAGAAGCATTTGAAATACTTAAGAAAGCCTTGATTTCTGCAACTATTGTTCAGCCACCTGATTGGAATTTACCCTTTGAAATTATGTGTGATGCTAGTGATTATGCTGTAGGTGCTATTCTAGGACAAAGAGTTGATAAGAAATTAAATGTTATCCAATATGCTAGTAAAACTCTAGACAGTGCCCAGAGAAATTATGCTACTACTGGAAAAGAATTTTTGGCAGTTGTATTTGCTTGTGATAAGTTCAGACCATATATTGTTGATACCAAAGTAACTATTCGCACTAATCATGCTGCTATTAAATATATTCTGGAGAAGAAAGATGCTAAACCTATACTTATTAGATGGGTTCTCTTGCTACAAGAATTTGATTTGCATATTACTCATAGAAAGGGAGTTGAGAACCCCGTTGCAGACAACTTATCTAGGTTATAGAATGTTCTTGATGACCCACTACCTATTGATGATAGCTTTCTAGATGAACAATTAGCTGTCATAAATGCTTCTCGTACTGCTCCATGGTACGCTGATTATGCTAATTACATTGTTGCTAAATTTATACAACCTAGTTTCACATACCAGCAAAATAGAAAGTTTTTCTATGATTTGAGACATTACTTCTCTGATGACCCACACCTTTATAAATAAGGAGTAGATGGTGTTATTATACGTTTTGTACCTGAGCATGAACAGGAACAGATCCTACGCAAGTGTCACTCCGAGGCTTATGGAGGACACCACGCTGGAGATAGAACTGCACATAAGGTATTGCAATCCAGTTTTTATTGGCCTACTCTTTTCAAAGATGCCGGTAAGTTTGTCTTGTCTTGTGATGAATGTCAAAGAATTGGTAATATTAGTAGACGTCAAGAAATAAACTATTCACTTGTTATTGAACCATTTGATGTTTGGGGCTTTGATTATATGGGACTGTTTCCTTCCTCTAATGGGTATACACATATTTTAGTTGTTGTTGATTATGTTACTAAGTCGGTAGAAGCTATTCCAAATAGTAGTGATGATCATAACACCTCTATTAAGATGCTTAAAGAAGTTATTTTTCCGAGGTTTCGAGTCCCTAGATACTTAATGACTGATGGTGGTTCACATTTTATTCATGGTGCTTTTCGTAAAATGCTTGTTAAGTATGATGTTAATCATATAATTGCATCTCCATACCACCCATAGTCTAGTGGTCAAGTAGAACTGAGTAATAGAGAAATTAAATTAATTTTGCAAAAGACCATTAATGCATTATGGGCTTTTAGAACTGAATATAAAAATCCTATGGGTATGTCTCTGTATAAAATGGTTTATGGAAAATCATGTTACTTACCTCTCAAACTAGAACATAAGGCATATTGGGCCATTAAAGAGCTCAATTATGATTTCAAACTTGCCGGTGAGAAGAGACTATTTGACATTAGCTCACTTGGTGAGTGGGGAACCCAGGCCTATGAGAATGCCAAACTGTTCAAAGAAAAAAGTTAAAATATGGCATGACAAAGAGATACAAATGCGTGAGTTTAATGTAGGTGATTATGTTTTGTTATAAAACTCTTGTTTAAGATTTTTTAGTAGGAAAACTCCTCTCTAAATGGGAAGGTCCTTACGTTATCGAGGAGGTCTATCGTTCCAATGCCATAAAAATCAACAACTTCAAAGGCACAAATCCGAAGGTGGTGAACGGTCAAAGAATCAAACATTATATCTCACGTAATTCCATAAATGTTGAAACCAATATTGTTGACACTGTAACCCCGGAGAAGTACATAAGGGCCACTTTCCAGAATGTTTCAGACTCTAAGTAGTCCGGAAAGGACACGAGGCATCCACGAGGGTGGAGGGCGCGCCCCCTGCCTCGTGGGCACGTCGTGTGACCTCCGGACTCCGTTTTCTTGCATGATACTTCTTTTGGTCGGTAAAAATTCACTATATAATCTCCCGATGGTTTTAACCACGGTACCACGACAAAATCCTCTGCTTTTGTTTCGAGCTGTTTCTCTGACAGATCTAGATCACCATGACGTCCTCAAGCGCTCCCAAGGACAATTTTTTTGAGAAGGTCATCAACCCCTACCTCGCGGAGGAGATGCAACGCCCTCAATCCATTGAGATGCGTGAGGGGGTGCTGCACATCCGCGATGTTGAGGGACCAAGGAGGACCGAAAGCGTGGAGACAAGACTCGAAGCAATGGAGCAACAAGTTTTCAAGTGCTAGGGGATGGTGGAACGCGGACTCAACGCCAACCACATGATGATCGCGGAGTTCACCAATAACCACAAGCTTGATGCCAAGAACATTGGGGAGACCATCTTCAAGCTTCACGAGAAAATTGAGCACCTCCAAGCCCAGATCTATGACCTGTAAAACCAAAACTGTGAGTATGAATATATATTCGAGAGGATGAGTTTGACTGCAAATTTTAGGATCCCGGAGACTCGACCATCCTTCTATGATGGTGAGCCTATGCCTTGGAAGATGGACGACAAGCATACATCATCAACAACTCCATCATCATCACCTCCGAAGAAAGAGACATAAATACATGGGTATGGGCACTCGCCTTGGCAACTGCCAAGCTTGGGGGAGGTGCCCTGGTATCGTATCACCATCACACTTCTATCTTTATCGTTTTTCTTAGTTCGATCCTTTATGTTATATCTTGATCTAGTAGAATAAATTTTAGCATGATCTAGCATTGAGTTTTGTGTTGATCCTTATCTATGTAATTGAGTCCGTGAGATATATATAATAAAGATTAGTCTTGAGTCGAGGGCTTAGTTATCTTGCTATGATCTTGAGGGAATAAAAGAAAAGAGAAAGAATAAAAAGAAATAAAGAGATCAAATTGATCTTATGGAGAGTAATGACTCCACATATAAAGAGTATGATGAATAAAAGTTGTTGAGAGCTAACAAACATAGTTTTGGTCATCGTTGCAATTAATAGGAACTAATAAATAAAGAGTGGTTTTCACATATAAATATACTATCTTGGACATCGTTTATGACTATGAGCACTCATTAAAATATGACATGCCAAAAAGTTGATGTTGGACAATGAAGACAATGTAATGGGTTATGTTTCTGATATCTGAAATAAATTATATTTTCATGGATCATGCAACATGTTGAGCTTGCCTTTCCCCCTTATGCTAGCCAAATTCTTTGCACCAGATAGAAATACTACTTGTGCTTCCAAATATCCTTAAACCCAGTTTTGCCATGAGAATCCACCATATCTACCTATGGATTGAATAAGATTCTTCAAGTAAGTTGTCATTGTGGCAAGCAATAAAAATTGCTCTCTAAATATGTATGATCTATTAGTGTGGAGAAAATAAGCTTTATACGAGCTTGTGATATGGAAGAAATAAAAGCGACAGACTGCATAATAAAGGTCCTTATCACAAGTGGCAATATAAAGTGATGTTCTTTTACATTAAGATTTTGTGCATCCAACCGTAAAAGCTCATGACAACCTCTGCTTCCCTCTCCAAAGGGCCTATCTTTTATTATTGTCTTATACCTTATACAAGAATAATGGTGATCTTCACCTTTCCTTTTTACACTTTATCCTTTGGCAAGCACTATGTGTTGGAAAGATCCTGATATATCTAATTGGATGTAGGTTTTCATAAAGCATTATTGTTGATGTTACCCTTGAGGTAAATAGTTGGGAGGCAAAACTATAAGCCCCTATCTTTCTCCGTGTCCGATTAAAACTTCATACCCATAAGTATTGAGTGAGTGTTAGCAATTGTGAAAGACTAAATGATAGTTGAGTATGTGGACTTGCTGAAAAGCACTTATATTGACTCTTTCTGATGTTATGATAAATTGCAATTGCTTCAATGACTGAGATTATAGTTTGCTAGTTCTCAATGAAGTTTCTGATTCATACGTTACATGGTGAATAGATTGTTACTTCATCATAAGAAATCGTATGACAATATATATATATATATGTTGCTATTCTAAGAATGATTACTTGGGCCTTTTCAAACATGTCATTTTCATCAAACATAGCATCCCCATGCTTGGGCTTTTTCATATCATAAGCATAATGACTCTCATCATTAATAGTATGGATAGCACCTATATTATAGCAACTAATATCATCACAATGAGTAGTAGGAGCAACATCATTTGAGAGGGATGCCTTTTTACCTTTGCTTCTCCTACATTTCATTTCTTCATAACACAGAAGAAAACTAAGTTCATTGAAACAATTTTTGGACACGATTCGATCATGAAACAATTTGCATTGAATTTTTAAATGACCATGTTCATTGCAAAGTTCACAAGGATGGCTAAGAAAATTTAAATTTTCAGCACAAACATGTAGCCTTTCTTGCAAGCATTTAGTTTCTAAATACTTATGCCCCTTGCAAAATCTATCTTCCATATTTGGTGTGTACTTGCAAACTCTATGCACTCCACAAAAATTGACATGCTTATAAGAGACATTTTCATCATGACTAGTGCAATCATGATTAGTACTATGGATATTCAAGGAGTTCGTACTAACAACATTGGAATCATGCTTATCATTCAAAGATTTAGTGCCAAACATTTTAATGCATTCTTCTTCTAGCATTTTGGCACAATTATCGGAATCCTTATTTTCATGAAATATATTAAAAATATGAAGCATATGAGGTACCCTTAATTCCATTTTTTTGTAATTTTCTTTTATAGACTAAACTAGTGATAAAACAAGAAACTAAAAGATTCGATTGCAAGATCTAAAGATATACCTTCAAGCACTAACCTCCCCGGCAACGGCGCCAGAAAAGAGCTTGATGTCTACTACACAACCTTCTTCTTGTAGACATTGTTGGGCCTCCAAGTGCAGAGGTTTGTAGGATAGTAGCAAATTTCCCTCAAGTGGATGACCGAAGGTTTATCAATCCATGGGAGGCATAGGATGAAGACGGTCTCTCTCAAACAACCCTGCAACCAAATAACAAAGAGTCTCTTGTGTCCCCAACACACCCAATACAATGGTAAATTGTATAGGTGCACTAGTTCGGCGAAGAGATGGTGATACAAGTGCAATATGGATGGTAGATATAGGTTTTTGTAATCTTAAAATATAAAAACAGCAAGGTAGCAAGTGGTAAATGTGAGTGTAAATGGTATTGCAATGCTAGGAAACAAGGCCTAAGGTTCATACTTTCACTAGTGCAAGTTCTCTCGACAATAATAACATAATTGGATCATATAAATATCCGTCAACATGCAACAAAGTGTCACTCCAAAGTCACTAATAGCGGAGAACAAAGAGATTGTTGTAGTGTACGAAACCACCTCAAAGTTATTCTTTCTGATCGATCTATTCAAGATTTCATACTATAATAATACCTTAAGACACATGTCGGTGTCAAAACCGGCGGATCTCGGGTAGGGGGTCCCGAACTGTGCGTCTAGGCGGATGGTAACAAGAGGCAAGGGACACGAAGTTTTACCCAGGTTCGGGCCCTCTTGATGGAGGTAAAACCCTATGTCCTGCTTGATTAATATTGATGATATGGATAGTACAAGAGTAGATCTACCACGAGATCAGAGAGGCTAAACCCTAGAAGCTAGCCTATGGTATGATTGTATGTTGTCCTACGGACTAAAACCCTCCGGTTTATATAGACACCGGAGGGGGCTAGGGTTACACAAGGTCGGTTACAAAGGAGGAGATATACATATCCGTATTGCCTAGCTTGCCTTCCATGCCAAGTAGAGTCCCATCCGGACACGAGACGAAGTCTTCAATCTTGTATCTTCATAGTCCAGCAGTCCGGCCAAAGGATATAATCCGGCTGTCCGGAGACCCCCAAATCCAGGACTCCCTCAGTAGCCCCCGAACCAGGCTTCAATGACGATGAGTCTGGCGCATAGTGTTGTCTTCGGCATTGCAAGGCGGGTTCTCCTCCAATTTTCAAGTGTTCGTAAGTAGTGTCTGACTCCATAAATGTTGAACCTCTTGGCTTTTGTGCCCAATAAGGGCTTTCTCCCATGCGTCGAATGAATACGAGGTGCTAGGGCGTTTTTACATTCGCCCCCTAGCCATATAAATAAATTGTCTATTAAAGGGATGGGGATTCTTAGATCCAATCCATATCATCCTCCCCCAGCGAGAATTCATCAGAGCATGCTTCGGAAAGATCCATTCCAGCATGGCCGACCTCAGCAGCTCCTCCTCCCGCCCCCGTAGCCCTAAGCCTGACGATTGGGAGAGGTGTTCAGTCCCACACAGTCGATTAGTCGAGCTGCAGACTAAGGGATTTCTCCCTCCGGCGTATATGGTGCCCGTTCGAGCCAGGCTTGCCACCTACAATGGCGGGGCGCAAGCGGAGAGCCTTCCTTGTCCCTCCATGGGGGAACGGGTCTACCTTGTTCCTTATTTACTAAGGGGACTTGGTTTTCCAATTCATCCGTTCCTCCGCGGGCTCCTGGAGTTCTACGGCCTCCAATTACACAATCTCACCCCTGCCTCCATTCTACATATCGTCGGTTATGTTGCTCTTTGCGAGTTGTTCCTGGGCTGCGAGGCTCACTTCGAGCTGTGGAAAATGCTATTCTACCTTGTCCCTCACAGACACAGGGAATCACTTTATCAAGTGGGCGGAGCCAAAATATGGCGCATCGCCGATACCGGATACCTGTCCGATACCCCGAAGAAGTCGTCCGAAGACTGGCCTTCAGAATGGTTTTATATGGAGGACGTCCCCCTTCCGGACCCTGTTCGGCGGGGTCTTCCTGAGTTCAACAATGCTCCTCTGAAGAAGCGCCGAAGTTGGCGCCCACGGAGCCCCCAGGGGGAAGACAACGGAGAAGTCGTCTATTTGATGAACTGGATCAAAGCACTGACTCGATCAGGCTTGACAATAATCGAAGTTATGTCGATTTGCATAATGCGGGGAGTGCAGCCACTTCAATATCGTGGGCACCCCTTGTGGTGTTATAACGGGGCGGATGACGCCACCCGCTGCGGGCGTAAGGGTCCGGACAATGCTGCCGCTCTAGCGAAGATTCTATCCGAACAGTTCAAGGGTGAGGAAGAGGATTTCACCCGTATCAAGCCACGGGATGGATTCTCCATGTACAATCCTCCAAGCTGGGTAAGTTATATCTCCCTGCTCCCATTTTTCCCGCATTCTTAGTCGTAAGTATTCACCTTGCCACTTTACGACATGAATTGCGAAAAGCCATAAAGGAGGTCAGCAGCCCTTCTCCACAACCAGAGGACCCTGACCGGGCCCTCGACTCCAGACTTAAAGAAGATCATGTTATCTCCGTGGAACTGATAGAACGGCATTACGGCCATTATGGCCCTGGTTAAGCTGCGACGATGCCCTGGTGGCCATTACGGCCGACTATCCCAGACTGCTCCCTGCATCACAGGTAAGAAAAATCAAAAAGTCCCAACTCCAAAACTAGGATCCCCTTTTAGGAACTTCACCCACCATATATACATGGCATCTTTTACAGGGAAGGCACTCGGGACGCCCTGCCGAACCCGCAGCAACTCGCCAACAAGAGGTACCGAGGCCGGGTAGGCCAAAGAGTAAGGCGGTCAGGATGGAGACACCGGCGCAAAGGTATAGGAAAAACCCCGCTCCGTGGTTGTCGTCTTTCTCAAAATGCAATGACGCCCGCGTTTCTTTAACAGAAAGAACGCTCGCCGGAATATGTCCGACGATGTTGCCAATCAAGCTTCCACCAGTAGGGCACCAGGACCGGACATGGAGGCGGAAGGCGATATGGGGCAGGCGCCGGATAATCCCCCTACAGAGGATGTGGATAGATTATCTGCTACAAACTCAGAAGTGGAAAGCGCCATGAATCATAGGCGCCGCCGGGCCGTACTCCACGACGCTTGTTTCTCACCAGAGGCGTTTGACGCCTTCAATTCTGGAGAGGCGTACCTCCGTGCTGCTCAAGATGGTCTAGCCAGAGCCACGGATCAGTATGTAAAGGATGTACGGGTGAGTAAATCTGACGATTTATATGTATCAGTAGCCCCTGAGACTTGAAACAGTTAGCAAAACTGATTTAAGGATCATCTTTAATGTGCAGGTTCTTACAGAGAAGAATACTAGGCTGTCCCAAGAGCTGGAGGAATGCAAGACCCAACTAGGGGCCGCTCTGGCCGCATTGCAGGAACCGAAAAAGCATCCCGCTGGTAACATTTACTTTAAAGAATGGTGGTTACCATATAGTGTGTTGCGTGTTCGCAGATCTAACAATTGATTTTGCAGATGAATCCGGAGAAAGTCCGGGGGACCAGCATGTTATACGACAGCTAGAGGCTGGCAAACGCGTGCTGACTAAGGTTATGCTGGAGAAAAACAATCTCCAAGACGCCAACATTAAGCTGAACGTGGAACTAAAAGTCGTTCGGGGCCAGCTTGCGGACTCCGAGAAGGAGAATAAGCGGCTTCGGTGCGGCATTTTCAGTAAGTGTTTGAACGAATCCATTTTGAAGGAGTTCGGCGAACAAGCTGTCTAACAGCGTTATGTCTGTAGGTATGCTGACGGGTCGTCCCGCGGAGGAAATGCCCGGTTCTGCGGGTGATCTTCTATCCGAGCTGTCACATCTACACGAACAAGTTCGGCAGGTGATGCAGGGCGTTGCCCAGGCCTTGTGGCCGCCCGTCTCCCTGCCAGAAGGCGTTGTAGAGCTTGCGGAGAAGCTGAAGGGAGCACGGCGGCACTTGCGTTTATGGAAGATATTGCTACCTCTTGAGCTTGCGTTGGTTTTCCCCGAAGAGGAAGGGATGATGCAGTAGAGTAGCGTAAGTATTTCCCTCAGTTTTTGAGAACCAAGGTATCAATCCAGTAGGAGGCCACGCTCAAGTCCCTCATACCTGCACAAAATGATAACTACTCGCAACCAACGTGATTAGGGGTTGTCAATCCCTTCACGGTCACTTACGAGAGTGAGATCTGATAGATATAATTTTTTTGGTATTTTTGGTATAAAGATGCAAAGTAAAAAGTAAAGGCAAAGTAAAAAGCAAAGCAAGATTAAAGTGATGGAGATTGATATGATGAGAATAGACCCGGGGGCCATAGGTTTCACTAGTGGCTTCTCTCAAGAGCATAAGTATTCTACGGTGGGTGAACAAATTACTATTGAGCAATTGACAGAATTGAGCGTAGTTATGAGAATATCTAGGCATGATCCTGTATATAGGCATCACGTCCATGACAAGTAGACCGAAACGATTCTGCATCTACTACTATTAATCCACTCATCGACCGCTATCCAACATGCATCTAGAGTATTAAGTTAAAAACAGAGTAATGCCTTAAGCAAGATGACATGATGTAGAGAGATAAATTCATGCAATATGAAATAAACCCCATCTTGTTATCCTCGATGGCAACGATGCAATACGTGCCTTGCTGCCACTTCTGTCACTGGGAAAGGACACCGCAAGATCAAACCCAAAGCTAAGCACTTCTCCCATGGCAAGAACTACCAATCTAGTTGGCCAAACCAAACGGATAATTCGAAGAGACTTTGAAAGATAACCAATCATACATAAAAGAATTCAGAGAAGATTCAAATATTATTCATAGATAGACTTGATCATAAACCCACAATTCATCGGTCTCAACAAACACACCACAAAAAGAAGATTAGATCAAATAGATCTCCACAAGAGAGGGGGAGAACTTTGTATTGAGATCCAAAAAGAGAGAAGAAGCCATCTAGCTACTAACTATGGACCCGAAGGTCTGAGGTAAACTACTCACACTTCATCGGAGAGGCTATGATGATGTAGAAGCCCTCCATGATGACGGCCCTCTTCCGGCAGAGCTCCAGAACAGGCCCCAAGATGGGATCTCGTGTATACAGAAAGTTGCGGCGGTGGAATTAGGTTTTTGGCTCCTCTTCTGATCGTTTGGGGGTACATAGGTATATATAGGAGGAAGGAGTACGTCGGTGGAGGTTCAAGGGGCCCACGAGGCAAGGTGGCGTGCCCTGGGGGTGGCACGTCCCCCACCCTCGTGACCGCCTCTCTGATGCGTTAGCGTAGGGTCCAAGTCTCCTGGATCACGTTCGGTGAGAAAATCACGTTCCCGAAGGTTTCATTCCGTTTGGACTCCGTTTGATATTCCGTTTCTTCGAAACATTGAAATAGGCAAAAAACAGCAATTCTGGGCTGGGCCTCCGGTTAATAGGTTAGTCCCAAAAATAATATAAAAGTGGAAAATAAAGCCCAATATAGTCCAAAACAGTAGATAATATCATGGAGCAATCAAAAATTATAGATACGTTGGAGACGTATCAGGCATCCCCAAGCTTAATTCCTGCTCGTCCTCGAGGAGGTAAATGATAAAAAGAGAAATTTCGATGCGGAGTGCTACTTGGCATAATTTCAATGCAAATCTTCTTAATTGTGATATGAATATTCAGATTCAAAATATTCAAGACAAAAGTTTATATTAACATAAAAATAATAATACTTCAAGCATACTAACAAAGCAATTATGTCTTCTCAACATAACATGGCCAAAGAAAGTTATCCCTACAAAATCGTATAGTCTGGCTATGCTCTATCTTCACCACACAAAGTATTTAAATTATGCAGAACCCCGATGACAAGCCAAGCAATTGTTTCATACTCTAACTTTTTCAAAACTTTTTCAATCTTCACGCAATACATGAGCGTGAGCCATGGACATAGCACTATAGGTGGAATAGAATGGTGGTTGTGGAGAAGACAAAAAGGAGAAGATAGTCTCACATCAACTAGGCGTATCAACAGGCTATGGAGATGCCCATCAATAGATATCAATGTGAGTGAGTAGGGATTGCCATGCAATGGATGCACTAGAGCTATAAGTATATGAAAGCTCAAAAAGAAACTAAGTGGGTGTGCATCCAACTTGCTTGCTCATGAAGACCTAGGGCAATTTGAGGAAGCCCATCATTGGAATATACAAGCCAAGTTATATAATGAAAGATTCCCACTAGTATATGAAAGTGACAACATAGGATACTCTCTATCATGAAGATCATGGTGCTACTTTGAAGCACAAGTGTGGTAAAAGGATAGTAACATTGTCCCTTCTCTCTTTTTCCCTCATTTTTTTATTTGGGCCTTTTCTCTTTTTTTTATGGCCTCTTTTTTTATTTGGGCTTCTTTGGCCTCTTTTTTTTTTTTTTTTGTCCGGAGTCTCATCCCGACTTATGGGGGAATCATAGTCTCCATCATTCTTTCCTCACTTGGGACAATGCTCTAATAATGATGATCATCACACTTTTATTTTTCTTACAACTCAACAATTACAACTCGATACTTAGTACAAAAAATGACTCTATATGAATGCCTCCGGCGGTGTACTGGGATATGCAATATGACAATGATGGATGTGTCATGATAAATGGAACGGTGGAAAGATGCATGGCAATATATCTCAGAATGGCTATGGAAATGCCATAATAGGTAGGTATGGTGGCTGTTTTAAGGAAGTTATATGGTAGGTGTATGATACCGACGAAAAGTGCACGGTATTAGAGAGGCTAGAAAAGGTGGAAGGGTGAGAGTGCGTATAATCCATGGACTCAACATTAGTCATAAAGAACTCATATACTTATTTCAAAAATCTAGAAGTTATCAAAGCAAAGTATTATGTGCATGCTCCTAGGGGGATATATTGGTAGGAAAAGACCATCGCTCGTCCCCGACCGCCACTCATAAGGAAGACAATCAATAAATAAATCATGCTCCGACTTCATCACATAACGGTTCACCATACGTGCATGCTACGGGAATCACAAACTTTAACACAAGTATTCTTTAAATTCAGAACTACTCAACTAGCATGACTTTAATATTATCACCTCCATATCTCAAAACAATTATCATGCTTCAATCTTCTCTTAGTATTCAACACAGTCAGAAGAAAGTGTCACAAATCTTGAATACCAAGCATATTATTAAGCAAATTACCATGCTATTAAGACTCTCAAACTAATTTAAGTTAAGCATGAGAGATCAATAGTTTCTTTAAAACAAATCCACCACCATGCTCTAAAATATCTAAGCGAAGCACATAGAGCAAAATTATAACACTCAAAAGATATAAGTGAAGCACATAGAGAAAAACTACTTAGCTCAAAAAGATATAAGTGAAGCACATAGACTATTCTATCAAATTTTAATTCATGTATGGCTCTCTCAAAAGGTGTGTGAAGCAAGGATGATTGTGGCATACTAAGACACAAAGACAAAAATAATACAAGACGCTCCAAGAAAAATACATATCATGTTGGTGAATAAAAATATAGCTCCAAGTAAATTACCGATGGAAGTGCACGAAAGAGGGGTTGCCTTCCGGGGAATCCCCATGCTTTGACTTTTTGGTGTCCTTGGATTATCTTGGGGGTTAAATGGGCATCCCCAATCTTAGGCTATTGCCGCTCCTTGTTCCATGATCCATCAAAATAATTCACCCAAAACTTGAAAACTTCACAACACAAAACTTAAAGTAGAAAACTCGTGAGCTCCGTTAGCGAAAGAAAACAAAAGACCACTTCAAGGTACTGTAATGAACTCATTCTTTATTTATATTGGTGTTAAACCTACTGTATTCCAACTTATCTATGGATTATAAACTATTTTACTAACCATAGATTCATCAAAATAAGCAAACAACACATGAAAAACAGAATCTGTCAAAAACAGAATAGTTTGTAGTAATCTGTAGGTAGCGCAATATCTGGAACCCCAAAAATTCTAAAATAAATCGTTGGACGTGAGGAATTTATCTATTAATCATCTGCAAAAATAATTAACTAAATATCGCTCTTCAAATAAAAATGACAGCAGTTCTTGTGAGCGCTAAAGTTTCTGTTTTTTTACAGCAAGTTCAACAAGACTTTCCCCAAGTCTTCCCAACGGTTCTACTTGGCACACACACTAATTAAACACAAAAAACACAACCAAAACATAGGTTAAATAATTTATTTATTAAATAACAGCAAGGAATAATATTGGGTTGTCTCCCAACAAGCGCTTTTCTTTAAAGCCTTACAGCTAGGCATTGATAATTTTAATGATGCTCACATGAAAGACAAGAATTGAAGCACAAAAGGAGCACCATAAAGAATGTGACAAACACATCTAAGTCTAACATACTTCCTATGAATAGGCATCTTATAGGCAAACAAATTATAGAGGCAAGCAAAAACTAGCATATGCAAGGAAGAGGAAAGAAACAATAGCAATCTCAACATAACAAGAGGTAATTTAGTAACATGAAAATTTCTACAACCATATTTTCTTCTCTGATAGTAATTACATGTAGGATCATAAGAAAATTCAACAATATATCTATCACATAAAATATTCTCAACATGATCCACATGCATGCAAAGTTGGCACTTTTCCGAAATAGTGGGATTAACATTAACTAAACTCATGACCTTCCCAAACGCACTTCTATCAAAAACTTCATAAGGTTGAACATTCTCTAAATATGTGGGATCTAAAGTTGACATTCTTCCAAAACCAGTTTCAATATTATTTCAAACATTATAATCAATCTCATATTCATCATGGGGTTTAAATAAATTTTCAAGATCAAAAGAAGAATCACCCCAATCATGATCATTGCAACAAGTAGAGGACATAACAATACTAGCATCCCCAAGCTTAGGGTTTTGCATATTATTAGCACAATTGTCATTAATAGAATTTATATTAACATCATTGCAATCATGATTTTTATTAAAAGATCTATCGTGAATCACTTCATAACATATTTCATCGCAATTTTCAGATTCACGAATTTCAAGAAAAACTTCATAAAGATAATCTAGTGCACAAAACTCACTAGCAGTTGGTTCAACATAACTGGATCTCTTAAAAAGATTAGCAAGCGGATGAGGATCCATAAATCTTAGGTTCTCTGTTTAGTAATAAATACATGACTATTCCAACCATACGAGCAAACAAAAAGCATACGGGCCAGAAGAGGCAAATAGAGAAAAAGAGGGAGGATAGAGAGAGAGAGAGGGCGAATAAAACGGCAAGGGTGAAGTGGGGGAGAGGAAAAAGAGAGGCAAATGGCAACTAATGTAATGCGAGAGATAGGGATTGTGATGGGTACTTGGTATGTTGACTTTTTGCGTAGACTCCCCAGCAACGGCGCCAGAAATCCTTCTGGCTACCTCTTGAGCTTGCGTTGGTTTTCCCCGAAGAGGAAGGGGTGATGCAGCAGAGTAGCGTAAGTATTTCCCTCAGTTTTTGAGAACCAAGGTATCAATCCAGTAGGAAGCCATGCTCAAGTCCCTCGTACCTGCACAAAACGATAGCTACTCGCAACCAACGCGATTAGGGGTTGTCAATCCCTTCACGGTCACTTACGAGAGTGAGATCTGATAGATATAATATTTTTGGTATTTTTGGTATAAAGATGCAAAGTAAAAAGTAAAGGCAAAGTAAAAAAGCAAAGCAAGATTAAAGTGATGGAGATTGATATGATGAGAATAGACCCGGGGGCCATAGGTTTCACTAGTGGCTTCTCTCAAGAGCATAAGTATTCTACGGTGAGTGAACAAATTACTTTTGAGCAATTGAAAGAATTGAGCATAGTTATGAGAATATCTAGGCATGATCCTGTATATAGACATCACGTCCATGACAAGTAGACCGATACGATTCTGCATCTAGTACTATTACTCCACTCATCGACCGCTATCCAGCATGCATCTAGAGTATTAAGTTAAAAACAGAGTAACGCCTTAAGCAAGATGACATGATATAGAGAGATAAATTCATGCAATATGAAATAAACCCCATCTTGTTATCCTCGATGACAACGATGCAATACGTGCCTTGCTGCCCCTTTTGTCACTGGGAAAGGACACCGCCAGATCGAACTCAAAGCTAAGCACTTCTCCCATGGCAAGAACTACCAATCTAGTTGGCCAAACCAAACGGATAATTTGAAGAGACTTGCAAAGATAACTAATCATACATAAAAGAATTCAGAGAAGATTCAAATATTATTCATAGATAGACTTGATCATAAACCCACAATTCATCAGTCTCAACAAACACACCACAAAAAGAAGATTAGATCGAATAGATCTCCACAAGAGAGGGGGAGAACTTTGTATTGAGATCCAAAAAGAGAGAAGAAGCCATCTGGCTACTGACTATGGGATCGAAGGTCTGAGGTAAACTACTCACACTTCATCGGAGAGGCTATGATGATGTAGAAGCCCTCCGTGATGACGACCCTCTTCCGACGGAGCTCCGGAAGAGGCCCCAAGATGGGATCTCGTGGATACAAAAAGTTGCGGCGGTGGAATTAGGTTTTTGGCTCCTCTTCTGATTGTTTGGGGGTACATAGGTATATATAGGAGGAAGGAGTACGTCGGTGGAGCTCCGAGGGGCCCACGAGGCAGGGGGCGCACCCTAGGGGGGGCGCCCCCACCCTCGTGACCGCCTCTCTGATGCCTTGGCATAGGGTCCAAATCTCCTGGATCACGGTCGGTGAGAATATCACGTTCCCGAAGGTTTCATTCCGTTTGGACTCCGTTTGATATTCCATTTCTTCGAAACACTGAAATGGGCAAAAAACAACAATTCTGGGCTGGGCCTCCGGTTAATAGGTTAGTCCCAAAAATAATATAAAAGTGGAAAATAAAGCCCAATATAGTCCAAAACAGGAGATAATATAGCATGGAGCAATCAAAAATTATAGATACGTTGGAGACGTATCAGATATCTGCCTGCCGACAGGGTGCCAGAGAAGCCTGGGCCATGGTGAAGACGCGGCATACCAAGGCAGACCCAAGTCACATGGCCGAGGTCGGACCTGTGGGGCCCGATGGAAAAGAGATCCCCTGTGGGGCCCAACAGGATTGTAAGCTGGACCGCCTGTTGGATGGTATAGAGGAGGCATTTAGTTAGTCTGCATGACTATGTAATTAAAGTGACATGTATAATGCCTTCTAGCCGGATTGTAGATCATTTGTCGTTGTGGACCTTTTCGCTTCAACCTCCGGGCCCGATAGTCCGGAGTGAATCCGAATACCCGCTCAGTTATATAAAACCGGGCTATGCGTAGAGACCAGGTGTAGGGGTCATTAGTGCTTTATCAGACAAGTGCCCAAGTAGTTATGTTATATTACATGGGTAGTAAGAAACAGCATCCAGGGAGAATAGTTCCGTTAGGAGTTCCTTCACCTGGGTAAGCATGCCCTAAAGTGCATGTCCGAACTGCGATAAGAAACACAGAAAAAGCATCTGGGGGCAGATATGGATAATAAAAATCATCTTTTGTTCACCGACCAAATATTCCCTTAAGAATGCTAGCTTTCGGCATCACCCAGTCTGAGGTACACATCCGGCTGACCCGGAAGTAACAATCGCAGAGGTGCTCCCCTTATGCCCTAGCCGAATTAACGGGAACGTAGGGCATAAATACAAGAGCCAGGCAACCCAGCTTGGCCAAAACTTAAGTCATATCGATGCATATAATGGTGAAAAAAGGTACATGCGGAAGTATAACGCATGTGTTGGGCGTGAGGCCCAGATGAATAATTTAAGCTTTTGTGAAAGAAGCCCCCAGGTATGAAGAGTGCGGCTAGCGCATCTGTAATGTACAAGCGAGGCACAAGGTGACCCTTGAAGGCCTAGAGAAATAATAAGAGAAATAAAGAAAGGGAAACAAGACAGATGATGTATATGCATAAACTGGATAAAGGGAGGGGACTAACAAAGAGTCCGGTGCTAGGCCTAGAATCTTCGGAGCCTGGCTGCGTTCCATGGGTTTTCCTCGAGTCGACTAGTCGATGCATCCCGAAGTCGGTACGCTCCACCGGTCAGAACTTGGTCAATAATGAAGGGACCTTCCCATTTGGGCTCAAGCTTGTTCTTTTTCTTATCCGACAGGCGTAGAACTAATTCGCCAACGTTATAGGTTTTGGCCTGTACTTCTCTGCTTTGGTATTTGCGAGCCTGTTGCTGATAAAATGCGGAACGGGCTTTGGCTACGTCGCGCTCCTCCTCGAAGGTGTCCAGACTGTCCTACCGATCGAGCTCCGCTTCTCTTTCTTCGTACATGCGCACTCGAGGTGAGTCATGAATTATATCACAGGGCAAGACTGTCTCTGCGCCGTACACCATAAAGAATGGTGTATATCCGGTACTACGATTCGGCATGGTCCGCAGCCCCCAGAGTACGGAGTCGAGCTCCTCTACCCAGTGCGTGTCAGACTCCGTTAAGGAACGCGCTAATCTGGGTTTAATGCCGCTCATTATAAGACCGTATGCTCGCTGACTTGACCGTTGGTTTGTGGGTGATAGACTGAAGCATAATCGAGCTTGATGCCCATTTTGCTGCACCAGAGTTTTACCTGATCGGCCGCGAAGTTCGTCCCATTGTCAGTGATGATGCTGTGGGGGACGCCATAACGGTGTACAACCCCGGATATGAAGTCTATCACTGGTCTGGATTCGACTTTTTTAACCGGTTTGGCCTCTATACATTTGGTGAATTTATCCACCATGACCAGTAAGTATTTTTTCTTGTGGGTTCCCCCTTTAAGGGGTCCAACCATGTCAAGCCCCAAGACCGCAAAGGGCCATGTAATGGGGATTGTTTGGAGGGCGGTGGGTAGCATGTGGCTTTGATTTGCAAAGAGCTGGCAACCGGCGCAACGTTGGACCAAGTCCTGTGCGTCTGCACGGGCTGTTGGCCAATAGAATCCTGTGCGGAAGGCCTTGCTTACAAGGGCCCGGGCTGCGGCATGATGACCGTCGAGTCCGGCGTGAATTTCTGCCAAAAGATTCTGCCCTTCCTCTTCGGAGATGCACCTTTGAAGGACTCCGATAGTGCTTTTTTTGTACAATTCTCCCTCATTGACCCTGTAGGCCTTGGATCGCCGCACTATGCAGCGTGCCTCATTTTGGTCCTCCGGAAGTTCCTATCTAGTTAGGTAGGCCAGGAATGGTTCTGTCCACGGGGCAATAATGGCCATTATTACGTGGGCTGAAGGTGTTATTTCGGTGGCAGAGCCTCCGATTGTGTCAGAGTATTCGGTATCGGTCATTTTGGCCGGGTCCGGAATATTGTTACCGGTGTCCCCTTCCCATACTACGGATGGCTTGAACAGCCTTTCCAAAAATATGTTGGGGGGGACCGTATCGCGTTTTGCGCCGATGCGGGCGAGGACATCCACCGCCTGATTGTTTTCCCGAGCGACATGGTGAAATTCGAGCCCCTCGAATCGAGCTGACATTTTTAGGACGGCGTTTCGATAGGCCGCCATTTTGGGATCTTTGGCGTCAAAGTCTCCATTTATTTGGGATATTGCAAGGTTTGAATCCCCATGCACCTCCAAGCGTTGAATGCCCATGGAGACAGCCATCCGAAGACCATGCAATAGAGCTTCGTATTAGGCTGCATTGTTGGAGTCTGTATACAATATTTGCAGTACGTACTGAACGATATCCCCCATGGTCTGTATACAATATTTTTGGATCCTCTCCCATGGCCAGTCTCTTAGGTTCGGAGAAACGCCGAAGAGCTTGCTTGACCGGCTTGAATCCCATTAGGATATTGAGGCTATGCTCGGCCAGCCTGCGTGGGATTCCTGGCATGTCTGAGGGATGCCAGGCAAATATGTCCCAGTTCTCGCGCAGGAACTCTCGTAGTGCGGTGTCCACAGCGGGGCTTAACTGTGCCCCAATGGAGGCTGTTTTTGTAGGGTCCGTTGGGTGGACTTGGAATTTGACTATTTCAACCGCTGGTTTAAAAGAGGTGGACTTGGATCTCTTGTCGAGTATCACGTCGTCCCTGTCCACTGTGGAGCGTAGCGTGGTTAATTCCTCGGCCGAGAGAGCTTCGGATAGTGCCTCGAGGGCCAATGCGGCTGTTTTGTTTTCAGCGCGGAGTGCTGTGTCCGGATCGCTGGCGAGAGTGATGATTCCGTTGGGCCCGGGCATTTTGAGCTTCATGTACCCGTAATGAGGTACGGCTTGGAAGATTGTGAATGCCTCCCATCCTAAAAGAGCGTGATAACCACTGCTAAACGGGGCCACTTGGAATGTAATTTCTTCGGACCTATAATTATCCGGCGTGTCGAATACCACATCTAGTGTGATTTTCCCAGCACAGCGTGCTTCCCGACTAGGGATGATTCCTCTAAAGGTTGTGCTACTTTGCTCAATGCTGTTCCAGTCTATTTCCATCTTTTGAAGAGTTTCCTCATAGATGAGGTTTAATCCGCTGCCGCCGTCCATGAGTACTTTGGTGAGTCGAAAGCCGTCCACGATTGGACTGAGGACCAGTTCGGCTGGTGCTCAGGCTGTTCAGAATTTAGGTTCTTCACTGGCATTGAAGGTAATAGCCGTGTCACTCCATGGATTTATTGCTGCTACGTGGCAGATTTCGGCCATGCTGCGGAGTGTTCGCTTGCGTCTATTATTTCACGCGAAGGTCTCAAAGACCATTAACACCGTATTGTTATCCATGGGATGGTGCTCTGTGGTATTTGGGAGAAGTAGATCCTCACCACCTTTGGCCACCTCCCGGAGTATCCAACATGCTCTAAGGCTGTGCGTTGGTATTGTATCTGCTGTACTATGAATTTTGCAGGGTCCGTTGGGCCATCCCTCCAGTACGGTTCCATACCCTGTAGAGGGTTTTTGCTTTTTGGTAGTTGACCCGGGTGTATTATGATAATGCACCCGTTTGTTTCAGACTGGGTTTGTATTCATGGCTGGATTATCTCAGAAGTTTATTTCGGTTTTCCAGGCACTTTCTATCGCACAGTACTTTCGTACTATGGACGCCAAGTCAGTGAAGCGTGTCATCTCACAGCGATTTATGGCGTTAAGGATTCCCTTGTCCGTGCAATTATTGCAGAAAAATAGGATTGCGTCTTCCTCGCGACAGTCCTTAACCTTGTTCATTGCAAGGAGGAATCTGGCCCAATACTGATGTACTGTTTCCCGGGGCTCTTGCCTGATGTGGGAAAGATCACTTATGTTTGGGTGGGTGGGTGGAATTGAATCTGAACCCTCACCTTATCTGGGATCCAGGGGCCGAGGAATTTCTCATTTTGGAAGTTCCGGTTCCGGGCTGTTACCCGATAATCCTGGCCCGCTGCCTGACTCTAAGTTCAGGGATTGGATGTTGTCCTCCCGCGAACGGGCGTCCGGCTCAGAGAGCTCGGGAATCCGGACATAGTTGGTCCTCAAGATGGAGGAAAGGTCGCCGCATTGTTCCTCCACCACTACAATACGATGGGTGACCGGTGGAGAGTTAATCTCCCTTTGATCGGGTTTAAGACCAATCCGATCATAGACCATAGCGACTCCCAAGGCGGCGATGCAATCTAAGAGCTCGTTTAAGGAGGCGAGCTCCATTGGATCCATCTGTTCGGCGAGTGCCGATTTGACGTGGAGGTTGTTTTCGATGACCCGAGAAGTCATCGTCGGCGCGGCGGCCGAACAGGCGGTCATGATGAAACCGCCTACCCAGAGAGTTTGGCCGACAGCCAAAGCTCCCCCGACAGTAGTACCGTCTTTAAAGACGAAACGAGACATCCTTCCTTCTGGCAACGGCAAAGAGGAACTCTCAATGAAAGCACCAATGTCGGTGACAAACCGGTGGATCTCGGGTAAGGGGTCCCGAACTGTGCGTCTAGGCGGACAGTAACAGGAGGCAAGGGACACGAAGTTTTACCCAGGTTCGGGCCCTCTTGATGGAGGTAAAACCCTATGTCCTGCTTGATTAATATTGATGATATGGGTAGTACAAGAGTAGATCTACCATGAGATCAGAGAGGCTAAACCCTAGAAGCTAGCCTATGGTATGATTGTATGTTGTCCTACGGACTAAAACCCTCCGGTTTATATAGACACCGGAGGGGGCTAGGTTTACACAAGGTCGGTTACAAAGGAGGCGATATACATATCCGTATTACCTAGCTTGCCTTCCACGCCATGTAGAGTCCCATCCGGACACGAGACGAAGTCTTCAATCTTGTATCTTCATAGTCCAGCAGTCTGGCTAAAGGATATAATCCGGTTGTCCGGAGACCCCCTAATCCAGGACTCCCTCAACACAAATCAACCAAAACCCTAATGTCACCTAGATACTCCAATGTCACCTCAAGTATCCGTGGGTATGATTATTTGATCTGCATCACACAATCTCAGATTCATCTATTCAATCAACACAAAGAACTTCAAAGAGTGCCCCAAAGTTTCTACCGGAGAGTCAAGAAGAAAACATGTGCCAACCCCTATGCATAAGTTCACGAGGTCGTGGAACTCGCAAGTTGATCAACAAAACATACATCAAGTGGATCACGTGATATCCCATTGTCACCACAGATAAGCACATGCAAGACATACATAAAGTGTTCTCAAATCCTTAAAGACTCAATCCGATAAGATAACTTCAAAGGGAAAACTCAATCCATTACAAGAGAGTAGAGGGGGAGAAACATCATAAGATCCAACTATAATAGCAAAGCTCGCGATAAATCAAGATCGTTCTAAATCAAGAACACGAGAGAGAGAGAGATCAAACACATAGCTATTGGTACATACCCTCAGCCCCTGAGGGTGAACTACTCCCTCCTCGTCATGGAGAGTGCCGGGATGATGAAGATGGACAACGGAGAGGGATTCCCCCTTCGGCAGGGTGCCAGAATGGGTCTAGATTGGTTTTGGGTGGCTACAGAGGCTTGCGGCGGCGGAACTCCCAATCTAGGTTTCTTTATGGAAGTTTGGTGTTATATAAGAGGTGTTGGAGTCGGGAACAAGTCAGGGGGGTCCCCAAGGCGGCCATGAGGTAGGGGGCGCGCGTAGGGTGGTAGGGCGCGCCCCCACCCTCGTGGTGGCCTTGGGACTCTTATGGCCCATCTCCGGTACTCCGTGGGCTTCTTATGGTCCAAAAATGATCTCCGTGAAATTTCAGGTCAATTGGAATACGTTTGGTTTTCCTTTTCTGCGATACTCAAAACAAGGGAAAAACAGAAACTGGCACTGGGCTCTAGGCTAATAGGTTAGTCCCAAAAATCATATAAAATAGCATAGAAATGCATATAAAACATCCAAGGTTGATAATATAATAGCATGGAACTATCAAAAATTATAGATACGTTGGAGACGTATCAGTGGGCGATAGGGGGGTCCTTCCCACACGACCCAGAAACCATCGGGGATATGCCCTCCTGGAACACACGCTCGGCAAAATGAGGTCGTGTGCGACCGGCGACCACTCAAATAAAGAAATATGTACAATAGTGCTAAAAATACAATTATACAGGCAAAATCATTTTCGGTCATAAGTACATCCCACACAGTCAGCTGGCGCTAAATGTTTCCGTTCGTATATACATCCCACATAGTCGCTCCAAGGAAAACTTTTTTGTTCGCAAGTACATCACACACAATATTCCTGGTTAAATTGTTTGTGATAGCGTTTCCATTGCATGCGGTATTAACAATTTTATCGTTTGTGTTATTGAATTCATCACATATGGTGCCTACAAGAAACTGTGTGTCAAGAGTTGTCCATCACACACAATTTTTATGTGGTAAACGTTTGGGCCAGGTGGCCTAACGCAAACAGTTTTCAAGAGGATGTCGTATGTGATTGTTCATTAATCTAACACGGTGTATCCCCAGAAATTGTGTGCTTTATTGAATGCATCAGACACGGTGTTTTCTCAATAACTGTTTGCAATAGAAAAACCCAATTAGTAGGCCAATTATCCGATTATTCATAATCCATTTATTAATCTAATTGACATTTCATATTAAGCACACAATATATTTCATTTTCATAATTGAAATACATCAGAGTATCACATCATATAGCTTCAGGACTCAGCTACCCCATTACACAACTACACCAGCACCAAGTTTCACATGCAACATCTATAACCTTTCGAAATTAGCATCATAGACGGTACGTACATGTAACACCCCAGATGTAACTTACCATATTTGTAACTCCAACTCTTGCCTTTTCCGGCTTTAAGTTATGAGATTCAATTCGTGGTTGGGTTTTTGTCTTCGCTATGCATTTTGTTCATGTCATGCATTTCATATCATGTCATCATGTGCATCGCATTTTCATACGTGTTCGTCTCATGCATCCGAGCATTTTTCCCGTTGTCCCTTTTGCAATCCGACACTCCATGTGCATCGGCGCACCCCTCTTGCCTCTTTTCTTGAGCGGGTGTTAAACATTCTCGGAATGAACCGAGATTTGTCAAGCGGCCTTGGTACACCACCGGTAGACCGCCTTTCAAATTTCGTCCCATTTGGAGTCCGTTTGATACTCCAACGGTTAACTGGGTAACCGCAAAGGCCTCTTGTGTGTGGCAGCCCAACACCCCTCCAAAATGGCCCAATAACACATCCAAACCATCTCCATGTCCTCCGCCGTCCGAACACGATCGCGAGGTCAAAAACTACACTCCATTTGGAGACTCCTACCTCCTCCTAGCTATAAATATGTGCACCCCCCTCAAATTTCGGATCCAAACCCTAGAAAACCCTCCCCCCGCCGACACCGGACACGTCCGGCCTCGCCGGATAGGATCTGCCGCCACCCATGGCCATTCAGGGCACGCCACCTGTCGCCACCGCGCCAACTCCGGTCGGCCGCCTCCGCATCGGAGCGCCGCCGCCGCGCACTTTGCCGCGCCTCTCCGCCGGCGCCGCCTGCCTCAACGACCACCGCGCCGCCCTCGCCGCCATCTCCTCCACACCGCCCTGGCTCCGCTCGACACCGGCGACCCCAGATCCGGTGAAACCCCCCAACTCCGGCTGCCTCCCGCACCATCTCCAGCGAACTCCCGCCAGATCCGCCGCCACGTCAGTTCCATGCAACCGAGGTTGACTTTGTTTTTCCTCCAAGTCCCAGATCTGTGAAATTTTATGCCCTTGTTCATCATGCCATAACTCCATGATCGTAGCTCCATTTCATGCGCATGATATATCAAAATGTTCATTGGGAGAAGTTATTCATTTCATTCCATTGTGGCATGCTTGTTTGAGTCCATCTTGATGCCCAAATAAGTGATGCGAGTCTGCTATAAAATGTTTGCTCCTGTTACTTAGAAGATTATGATGATTTGTCATTTTTGTCACATTTGTTGTGTGCTTCATATGGGCATGAGCTCTACCTGTGTTTTGGTCTATGCCATGCCATCTTTAAAGGGGTGATTGCTATGTATTTTTGTGATCGATGTGGTGACTAGCACAAGCATGCAAAGTAGCCCTTGTGATATTGCTGATTTCAGGGACTTAGGATTTTGCTAAGTCCTTTTCCTGCTGTTATTTTTATGCCATGTAAACATGTTGCTATAGTGAGATCCATGCTTGTTTTGAGTTGCTTAAGTAAGGATTTTTTGGACATATGGTTATGATTATCCATCCATGCCCATGTTTGCAATTATGGAGTTCCCTAGAATGTCTCATTCTAGCTCTACTTTTGCTATAAAATGTTCCCGGCAGATTGGTTACATGTTAATCAATTTTGCCATGGTTGTTGTAGTTGATCCATGCATGTTATGAACTTGCTCTTGCCATGGTTACCTTCATGAACATGTCTTCTTACTGTTTCCATGCTTGTATTGTCATGCAATGCCTTGTGGTGAGTGATTTGAGCTCACAAAGATGCCTTCATAATGCTGTTTATGCCATGCTCAGTTTTCTGCTAAGTCTGAAACTATTAATAAAACTTGCTATGTTTACATGGGTGCCATCATATCTTCTGTGCCTTTTTGTCTCATGATCAGTCAGGGACTTTTTTCTATGCATTTAGTAGATTCATGCCATGCCTTGTTTTGCTATGATATGTTCTTGTAGCTTGTTGTTTGCTTGCTCTAAACATGTCTTCCTGATGTTATTTCTGGTATGTGAAGCTGATATCTTTTGCACTTTTGCCATGCTTGTTTGAACCTGCTCTTGTGTGATTTAGCCGTAGCTCAGTGTTCATGTTTTGTCAAGCATCTTGAGTACATCCCTTCCATATTCCTTGTTGATATGTTGGAGTGCAGTAGCTTAGTTTCTTCTTGCATTCTAGATGGCATCGTGCTGTTAATCGCAGAATTGTGCCATTCTTGTTTTGCTTGCCATTTGGAAACCGTGCATCCGATTCCGGTGATCTTTATATCGATTTCGACCGAAATCATCTCATGTTTCTAGCGGCACACTTTCTTTGCCAAGTTGATGCCTTGTTCATTCTTCCCCTTCCGAAGCACGCATATGCATTTGCATATCACATCCCACATGTCATGCCATGTTTTGCATCATGTTGTTTGTGCATTGCACCGTGTTTGATTGTTGGTCCTTTGCTTGTGTTCATGATTTGGGTAGATCGGGGAGACGAGTACGTGATCGAGGAACTTGTTGAGTACGCTAACGAGGATCAAGCTTTTGTCAACTCTTAGAACTTTGCAGGCAAGATGACCATACCCTCGAAATCACTTCTATCTTTGCTTGCTAGTTGTTCGCTCTATTGCTATGCCGTGCTACCTACCACTTGCTATATCATGCCTCCCATACTTCCATGTCAAGCCTCTAACCCACCTTTCCTAGCAAACCGTTATTTGGCTATGTTACCGCTTTTGCTCAACCCCTCTTATAGCGTTGCTAGTTGCAGGTGAAGATGGAGTTTGTTCCATGTTGGAACATGGATATTGTTGGGATATCATTATTATGTCTTATTTACTTTAATGCATCTATATACTTGGTAAAGGGTGGAAGGCTCGGCCTTCTGCCTGGTGTTTTTTTCCACTCTTGCCGCCCTAGTTTCCGTCATACCGGTGTTATGTTCCCTGATTTTGTGTTCCTTACGCGGTTGGGTGTTATGGGAACCCCTTGACAGTTCGCTTTGAATAAAACTCCTCTAGCAAGGCCCAACCTTGGTTTTACCATTTTCCACCTAGCCTCTTTTTCCCTTGGGTTAGGCCAGCCCAAGGGTCATCTTTATTTTACCCCCCCCCCCCCCCGGGCCAGTGCTCCTCTAAGTGTTGGTCCGAACCGAGTAGATTGCGGGGCCACCTTGGGGAAACTTGAGGGTTGGTTTTACTAGTAGGATGTCTCATCCGGTGTGCCCTGAGAACGAGATACGTGCGAATCCTATTGGGATTTGTCGGCACACCGGGCGGCTTTGTTGGTCTTGTTTTACCATTGTCAAATGTCTTGTAACTGGGATTCCCAGACTGATCGGGTCTAGCCGCGAGAAGGAATATCCTTCGTTGACCGTGAGAGCTTGTGATGGGCTAAGTTGGGACACCCCTGCAGGGTTTGAACTTTCAAAAGCCGTGCCCGCGGTTATGGGAAGATGGGAATTTGTTAATGTCCGGTTGTAGACAACTTGACCCTTAACTTAATTAAAATGAATCAACCGCATGTGTAGCCGTGATGGTCTATTTTCGGCGGAGTCTGGGAAGAGAACACGGTCTCGTGTTATGCTTGAGCGTAAGTAGCTTCAGGATCACTTCTTTATCACTTTTAGCTTCTCGACCATGCTTTTCTTCTCTTCTCGCTCTCATTTGCGTAAGCTAGCTACCATATATGCTTAGTGCTTTGCTGCAGCTCCACCTCACTACCCTTTCCTACCCTTAAGCTTAAATAGTCTTGATCTCGTGGGTGTGAGATTCCCGTGTCCCCGTGACTCACAGATACTTCCAAACAGATGCAGGTGCCGATGATGCCAGTGCAGGGGACGCTACCGAACTCAAGTGGGAGTTCGACGAGGATTTGGGCCGTTACTATGTTTCTTTTCCGGATGATCAGTAGAGGAGCCCAGTTGGGACAATTGGAGATCTAGCATTTTGGGTTGTCTTTCTTTATTTTGGTTCCGTAGTTGGACCTTGATTGTATTCTGGATGATGTATGATACATTTATGTATTGTGTGAAGTGGCGATTGTAAGCTGACTCTTTATCCCTTTCTTATTCAGTACATGGGATGTGTAAAGATTACCCCTCTTGCGACATGCCTACCATGCGGCTATGCCTCTAAGTCATGCCCCGACATGTGGGAGATATAGCCGCATTGTGGGTGTTACAAGTTGGTAATCAAAGCCTTCCCCAACTTAGGAGCCCCCTGGTTGATCAAATCGCTGACGTTGTTGAGTCTAGCACAAAATTTTTTGAGTCTTAGGATTATATATATGGGAGAGTAGGATTCATTTACTCCTCAGTCCCTTCGTCGCTCTGGTGAGGCCTCCTGACGTAGAGTTTTGACTCTTCTCTCCTCAAATTTCACGAAATGTTTTTTAGGATCACGCAGGTATCTTGGAATCGTTCCGATGGTTTTGTGACGAGAACATTGTTCTTGGCGCCTTGTGACATTTAGGGGTTGTGGCAGTGTCCTGGGGAGTTGAGCTCCGAGGTGTTGTCATCACAGTTTTATCGTTGCGGTTCTGGAATACTTGAGTTCGCCGACATCGAAAAACTCTTTTATGCAGTTGTTGGTGAGATAACCTCGACGCCACCCAGTACTGGGGCCGGATTTCTAGAGTATTGGCATAAATCATATAACGGATGCTTTTCGAAGGTTGAGGTAAATGATTTCCAAAGGTTTCTTGGTTATGTGTTGAAGGATGGATACAACTGGATGTGGGATTTGCTAATTTTGGGTGAGATTTTATGCTTCCCCT
Source organism: Triticum urartu (assembly GCF_003073215.2). Classification (NCBI taxonomy): domain Eukaryota; kingdom Viridiplantae; phylum Streptophyta; class Magnoliopsida; order Poales; family Poaceae; genus Triticum; species Triticum urartu. Next base: position 459,826,302 of record NC_053025.1, on the reverse strand, counting down.
GTATCCCCAACACCTGATTGCATAACTAGAAAGTTTCGGGAGTTTCATAGGCGGGAATTCATGTATATCTAGTATTTCTTCCCGCAAATATGTGGTTTGTGATTGGGTAATCCTTACCACTTATTTGGTCATATCCGTACCTTGTTGATTTATTCATCTACCTTTATCTAAGTGGCTTCTCAACTTTATGGAAGGGTGATGATTTACTTTGGAATTCATCTGTTCATCCTTGTTCAAATGTTAAGGCTATATGTTGCAATTTCAATCCATTGATTCATCTTGAATATATGTCTTTCGATATGCTAACAGATGTCAACCTCTTCAGGATGTCTCCTCCAACACGTCTGAATCTGGATCGCAATCATGGGGATCAGTCGAACCCTCCGCCACCCCCTCCACCTCCGAAGGCATGGCAAGCTGTCATGGCAGCCACCAACGCCATCACTCAGATGCTTTTGCAATTGCAAGAGGGAAACCAAGGGCAAGTAAACCAAGGAAATCAAGGCCAAGGAAACAATCAGCCTTAGTTTGCTACCCTCAATCAGTTCCTCGCAAACCAGCCAAAGTCCTTCAGCAACTGTGTCGAGGCCACAGACGCTGACGACTGGCTCGTGGATATCTGCAAACATTTTGAGTGTAGAAATGTCAGGCCTGAGGACATTGTCAAGTTTGGTTCGTTCCAACTCAAAGACCAAGCTACTGAGTGGTATCAACAATACAGATATTCCAGAGGAGGTCGTGTGATTACCTAGGAAGATTTCCGTCGAGACTTCAAAGCTCACCACATTCCACAAAGTGTTGCTGAGAGTAAGCATGAGGAGTTCTGCAATCTCAAGCAAGGCAGCTTTACTGTGTATCAATACAATATCCAGTTTCAGAAACTCGCTCGCTTCACTAAACAAGATGTCCCTGATGAAAGGAGCATGATTTATCAATTCAGAGGTGGCCTTGGAGAAGATCTGCAATTAGCTCTCATGCTTCTTGAGCCAACTAAGTATTATGAATTCTACAACATGGCACTAAAGCAAGAGGCCGCTCAGAATAAGTGTGATGCTTCTAAGAAGAGAGTCAGGGATGCAGCTCAATCTTCTTCTTCAACTCAAGTGGCAGCTAAGCAACAGAAGTTCTGGTTGCCTCCTCCTCCTCCGTTTCGTCAGTGTTATCAGTAGAAGAGTAAAGGTGGCAATGAATCTTCCCACCCACCCAATCTAGGCTATCAGAACAAAGCTCAGTCTCATACTCCAATGTTAAGTGCTCCTTATCACCGTCCGCTCTCAGAGGTTACTTGCGGCAAGTGTCAGCAGAAAGGGAACTATGCAAACAAGTGCTTCAACCAAAGGTGCCTTCCGCCTCCTCCTCATGTGAGATCTGCCAGCAATGCAGTGGTCAAGCATAATCCCAAGCATGCTAAGGTCAACATGATGAACGCAACTCAGGCAGAGGATTCTTCACAAGTGATCATGGGTAACCTTATAGTTAACTCCATTCCCGCTAATGTTCTTTTTGATACTGGTGCATCGCATTCTTTCATGTCATTCCCATTTACATCGGAGCACAATGTTGACACAGAGGTTTTGTCCAAAGTCATGCAAGTTGTTTCTCCGGGAAAGCTTATGACTTCTAGTTTGGTTGCTCCCGATGTCTCTGTCTAGTTTGGAGACTATAGATTTCTGTCCTCTCTAATTGTTCTTGGTGACTCTGATATTGATCTAATTCTCGGGATGGACTGGCTTTCTAAGCACAAGGCTCAGCTTGATTGTGCTACCAGGCAGATTGAATTGACACACTCTTCTGAGGATGTGATCATGTATGCCGCTCGTGACGAAACCATTCGGCTGTTTTCTCTCAATGAGAAGGGTGAGTTGAATGCCATCTCTCAGATTCCAGTCATTTGTGAATATCAAGACATCTTTCCAGAAGAGCTTCCGGGAATGCCTCCTCACCGACCAGTTGAATTCGTCATCGACCTTGAACCTGGCACGAAACCTGTTTGCAAACGTCCTTACAATCTTGGACCAGAAGAGTTGAAGGAGTTGAAGAAACAACTCGATGAACAAGAGCGCATGGGTCTGATCAAACCGAGTTCATCTCCATGGGGTTGTGGTGTTCTTTTTTGTCAAGAAGAAGGATGGAATGGAACGACTCTGTGTCGACTACCGTCCATTGAACAAGAAGACAATAAAGAGCAAGTTTCCACTTCCCAACATCCATGAGCTTTTCGAACAACTTAAAGGTGCCCAAGTATTCTCCAAGCTTGACCTCCACATGGGTTATCATCAGATTCGCATTCGTGAACAAGGTATCCCCAAGACAGCATTCAGAACCAGCTATGGTTCTTATGAATACACTGTCATGTCTTTCGGCCTTGTCAATACTCCTCCAACATTCTCTCGCATGATGAACTCGATCTTCAACCCTTACACAAATGATTTCGTCCTGGTGTATCTGGACGATATTTTGGTCTTTTCCAAGAGTAAGGAGGATCATGCCAAGCATTTGAGATTGGTACTCGACAAACTCAGAGAGCATCAATTCTATGATAAGTTTTCGAAGTGTGAGTTTTGGCTTGATGAGTTTCTCTACCTTGGCCATATCATCTCCACAAAGGGCATCACTGTTAATCCGGAGAAGGTGTCTGCAATTGTGAATTGGGAACCACCTCAGAATGTCAAGCAGCTTCGAAGTTTTCTTGGGCTTGCAAGCTATTGTCGAAGATTCGTTGAGAATTTCTCTAAGATTGCGAAGCCACTTTCCAACCTCCTCCAGAAGCATGTCAAGTATGTCTGGACGCCTAAATGTGACGTTGCTTTCAACACCCTCAAAGAGAAGTTAGTCACAACTCCTGTCTTGGCTCCTCCTAATGAATCCAAGCCATTTGAAGTTTTCTCTGATGCCTCCTTGCAAGGTCTCGGTGCGGTGTTACTGAAAGAGAAGAAAGTTGTGGCTTATACCTCTCGCCAGTTGAAGCCCAACGAAAAGAACTACCCCACTCATGACCTCGAGTTGGCGGCAGTTGTCCATGCTCTATTAACGTGGAGACATCTCTTGTTGGGAAGGAAAGTGGACATCTTCATGAATCATAAGAGCCTCAAGTACATCTTCACTCAACCCAACCTCAACTTCAGGCAGACTCGTTGGGTCGAAATGATTCAAGAATACAATCTGAGTATCGAACATACTCCAGGCAAGGCCAATGTCATTGCAGATGCTTTGAGCAGGAAGGCTTACTGCAATAGCTTAATCTCAAGCCCTTCCAACTGGACCTTTGTGAAGCTTTCCGCAAACTAAATCTCTGAGTTTTTCCTCAAGGCTCTCTTGCCAACCTCCAAGTCTCTCCTACTTTGGAAGATCAGATTCGTGAGGCACAACTTCTTGATGCCATGGTGAAGAAGGTGAAAAATGGGATTGCCAAGAGCCAACCCAAATACAAGTGCTATCGCATTGATGACAAAGACACTCTTTTCTTCGAGGATCGAATTGTGGTTCCTAAAGGTGATCTACAGAAAGTCACTATGAACGAGGCGCACAATTCCCTTCTATCCATTCATCCTGGAAGTACGAAGATGCACCATGACCTCAAGCAGTCATGTTGGTGGACTCGAATGAAGCGAGAAGTTGCTCAATTCATGAATGAATGTGATGTCTGCGGAAGGGTGAAAGCAGAACACCAATGGCCAGCTGGTCTCCTCCAACCTCTTGCCATTCCAGAATGGAAGTTCGACCATATTGAGATGGACTTCATGACTGGATTTCCCAAGTCCAAGCGTGGAAATGATGCCATCTTCGTTGTCATCGACAAGCTTACAAAAGTGGCTCATTTTCTTCCTATCAAAGCATCTATCATAGCAGCTCAGCTTGTAGAGCTATACACCTCCAAGATTGTCTCTTTGCACGACATTCCGCAATTGATATCTTCAGATCGTGGAAGCATCTTTAATTCTAAGTTCTGGGACTCCTTTCCGAAGGCCATGGGAACCAACATTCGGTTCAGCACAGCCTTCCATCCTCAAACTAGTGGACAAGTCGAGCGAGTCAATCAAATCCTTGAAGATATGCTCAGGGCTTGTGTCATTTCCTTCGGTATGAAGTGGGAAGATTGTCTTCCATATGCCGAGTTCTCCTACAACAACAATTTCCAAGCAAGCTCGGGCAAGGCCCCATTCGAGATTCTCTATGGTAGAAAGTGCCGTACTCCTCTTAATTGGTCAGAGACTGGTGAACGGCAACTTCTTGGCAATGACATGATCACAGAGGCTGAAGAAATGTGTAAAGTCATCCGTGAAAATCTCAAAGCCGCGCAATCGCACCAAAAGAGTTACTATGATAGCAAACATCGTGACTTGGCTTTCGAGATCGGAGACCATGTCTACCTTCACGTCTCTCCAATGAAAGGTACTCATCGCTTCGGTATCAAAGGGAAGCTTGCCCCTAGATATGTGGGTCCTTTCAAGATCATTGGCAAAAGAGGCGATCTTGCCTATCAACTTGAGCTTCCGTCCAACTTCAGAAATGTGCACGATGTGTTTCACGTGTCACAGCTTCGCAAGTGCTTCAAGGCTCTTGAGCGCACCATCAGCTTCGAAGAGATTGATCTCCAAGAAGACATGTCTTATCATGAGCATCTCGTTGCTATTCTCGAAGAAACTGAGCGCAGGACTCGCAACAAGTCTATCAAATTCCTGAAAGTGAAGTGGTCACACCATTCCGACCGAGAAGCCACCTGGGAACACGAGGACCACCTCCGTTCCGAATATCCGGAGTTCTTTTAGTCCTAGATCTCGGGACGAGATCCTTTCGTAGTGATGGAGTGTTGTAACACCCCGGATGTAACTTACCATATTTGTAACTCCAACTCTTGCCTTTTTTGGCTTTAAGTTATGAGATTCCCTTTGTGGTTGGGTTTTTGTCTTTGTTTTGCATTTTGTTCATGTCATGCATTTCATATCATGTCATCATGTGCATTGCATGTGCATAGGTGTTTGTCTCATGCATCCGAGCATTTTTCCCGTTGTCCGTTTTGCAATCCGACACTTCCACGTGCACCGGCACACCCCTCCTGCCTCTTTTCGTAAGCAGGTGCTAAACTTTCTCGGAATGGACCGAGATTTGTCAAGCGGCCTTGGTACACCACCGGTAGACCGCTTGTCAAATTTCGTCTCATTTGGAGTCCGTTTGATACTCCAACGGTTAACCGGGTAACCACAAAGGCCTCGTGTGTGTTGCAGCCCAACACCCCTCCAAAACGGCCCAATAACCCATCCAAACCATCTCCATGTCCTCCGCCGTTGGATCACGATTGCATGGTCGAAAACTACACTCCATTTGGACACTCCTACCTCCTCCTAGCTATAAATATGTGCACCCCCCTCAAATTTCGGGTCCGAACCCTAGAAAAACCTCCCCCCGCCGCCACCGGACACGTCCTGCCTCGCCGGGCAGGATCCGCCGCTGCCTGCGCCAATCAGGGCGCGCCACCTGTCGCCACGGTGCCAGCTCTGTCCAGCCGACTCCGCGTCGAAGCACCGCCGCCACGCACTTTGCCGCGCCTCGTCGACCACCGTGCCGCCCTCGCCGCCATCTTCTCCACGCCGCCCCGGCTCTGCTCGACGCCGGCGACCCCAGATCCAGCGAACCCCGCCAACTCCGGCCGCCTCCCGCACCATCTCTAGCAAACTCCGGCCAGATCCGCCGCCGCATCGTTTTCCGTGCAACCGAGGTTGACTTTGTTTTTCCTATAAGTCCCAGATCTGTGAAATTTTATGCCCCTGTTCATCATGCCAGAACTCCATGACCGTAGCTACATTTCATGCGCATGATATATCAAAATGTTCACTGGTAGATTCTCTTAATTTCATTCCATTATGATTCTCTTAATTTCATGCTTGTTTGATTCCATCTTGATGCCCAAATCACTGATTGAAGAGTGCTATAAAATGTTTGCTCCTGTTACTTAGCAGATTATTATGATTTGTCATTTTTTTCACATTTGTTGTGTGCTTCATATGGGCATGAGCTCTACATGTGTTTTGGTCTATGCCATGCCATCCTTATAGGGGTGATTACCATGTATTTTTGTGGTCAATGTGGTGACTAGCACAAGCATGCAAAGTAGCCTTCGTGATATTGCTGCTTTCAGGCACTTCGGATTTTGCTAAGTCCTTTTCCTGCTGTTATTTTTATGCCATGTAAACATGTTGCTACAGTGAGATCCATGCTTGTTTTGAGTTGCTTCAGTAAGGATGTTTTGGACATATGTTTATGCACTATCCATCCATGCCCCTGTTTGGAATTATGGAGTGCCCTAGCATGTCCCAATCTTGCTCTACTTTTTCTATAAAATGTACCTGGCAGATTGTTTACATGTTAATCAATTTTTCCATGGTTGTTGTAGTTGATCCATGCATGCTATGAACTTTCTCTTGCCATGGTTAACTTCATGAACATGTCTTCTTGCTGTTTCCATTCCTGTCTTGTCATGCAATGCCTTGTGGTGAGTGATTTGAGCTCGCAAAGATGCCCTCATAATGCTGTTTATGCCATGCTCAGTTTTCTGCTAAGTCTGAAACTGTTAATAAAACATGCTATGTTTACATGGGTGCCATCATATCTTCTGTGCCTTTTTATCTCATGATAAGTAAGGGACTTTTGTTGTGTGCATTTAGTAGATTCATGCCATGCATTGCTTTGCTATGATATGTTCCGGTAGCTTGTAGTTTGCTTGCTCTAAACATGGCTTCCTGATGTTATTTCTGGCATGTTAGTATTTTCACTAAGTCTGGGAAGCAGATATCTTTTGCACTTTTGCCATGCTTGTTGGAACCTTCTCTTTTGTGATTTAGCCGTAGCTCAGTGTTCATATTTTGTCAAGCATCTTGAGTACATCACTTCCATATTCCTTGTTGATATGTTGGAGTGCATTAGCTTAGTTTCTTCTTGCATTCTAGATGGCATCATGCTGTTAATTACAGAATTGTGTCATTCTTGTTTTGCTTGCCATTTGCAAACCGTGCATCCGATTCCGGTGATCTTTATATCGATTTAGACCAAAATCATCTCATGTTTCCAGCCGCACACTTGGTTTTCTAAGTTGATGCCTTGTCCATTCTTCCCCTTCCGAAGCACGCATATGCATTGCATATCACATCCCCCATGTCATGCCATGTTTTGCATCATGTAGTTTGTGCATTGCACCGTGATTGATTGTTGGTCCTTTGCTTGTGTTCATGATTTGGGTAGATTGGGGAGATGAGTACGTGATCGAGGAACCTGTTGAGTACGCTAACGAGGATCAAGCTTTTGTCAACTCTAAGAACTTTGCAGGCAAGATGACCATACCCTCGAAATCACTTCTATCTTTGCTTGCTAGTTGTTCACTCTATTGCTATGTCGTGCTACCTACCACTTGCTATATCATGCCTCCCATACTGCCATGTCAATCCTCTAACCCACCTTTCCTAGCAAACTGTTGTTTGGCTATGTTACCGCTTTTGCTCAGCCCCTCTTATAGCATTGCTAGTTGCAGGTGAAGATGGAGTTTGTTCCATGTTGGAACATGGATATTGTTGGGATATCATTATTATGTATTATTTACTTTAATGCATCTATATACTTGGTAAAGGGTGGAAGGCTCGGCCTTATGCCTGGTGTTTTGTTCCACTTTTGCCGCCCTAGTTTCTGTCATACCGGTGTTATCACTACAAAAAAAGACACATCCGTGACATTTTAGGCCAAACGAAATTTTTTTCTGTCATACATATGACACTTCTATGATGATAATTGTGACAAAACCCGGTATCATCATAGATGTGGTGGGCTCCTACTTCTATCACAAAAAATCATGACAAAAAATGGGCTTTTTGTCCTGGGCGGGTCGTAGACACAGCTGCATGACATTCTTTGGGCCGTCCATGACGGAAAAATGTGGTAGAAGCGAGGGGGAGGAAAATTTCGGGGAGTTCCTGGTTACGGTGGGAGGTCGGGGGCCGAGCGATGCACGTTTCTCTCATACACGTACGCGCGTGTGTGCGAGGCGTTGGCTCTAACTGAACCCGAGCAAGGCGTTGGGCTCTAACTAAACCCGAGTGATTGCACTACAGGCTAGGCGTTACTGAACCCGAGCGATCAATCGATGGCTGTTAATTGAACCTGATCGAGCGATTCCTTCGCTACTGCTGCTAACTGAAGTCGATCGATGGGATGAACAGTGAGTGGTGAGGGGGGGTTGGATGAACAGTGAGCGGTGGCGTTGCCTCTGGATGAACAGGACCCCGTGGTGTGGTGGAGGGCTGGATGAACAGTAGACGGTGGAGGGGTGCCCGTGGAGGGGTGGATGAACATGACCCCGTGGTGTGGAGGGCTGGATGAACAGTAGATGGTGGAGGGGTGGTTGAACAGGCCCCTGTGGTGTGGAGGGCTGGATGAATAGTAGACGGTGGAGGGGTGCCCGTGGAGGGGTGGTTGAACAGGACCCCATGGTGTGGAGGGATGGATGAACAGTAGACGGTGGAGGGGTGGTTGAACAGTAGCCGGTGGAGTAGCGCGCGGTGGAGGCTGGATGAACAGGAGCCCGTGGAGGCTGGAGGAGGTCGACGGTGGAGATGAACAGTATCCCGTGGAGTCCCATTTTGCAGTATTCCACACCCCTCCCGATGAACAGGACCCCCATTTTGACCGTAGCGCTCCAACACAAGTCCGTTTCCTCCGTTTTGCGGTACGCCACACCCCTCCCAATCAACAGGACCCCCTTTTCGACCGTAGGAGGTCTGTTTCCTCCGTTTTGCGGTACACAAGACCCCTCCCGATGAACAGGATCCCGTTTCGAACGTGGCCGGTCGAACACAAGGCCGTTTCCTCCGTTCTCCGGTACGCCAGGCCTCGTTTACATCGCGTGTTCCGTCCAAGCCCTCCCGATGAACACGATGCATTCCGTTGCATCCCCATGAACACGACGCATTCTGTTGCCTCCCCATGAACACGACGCATTCCGTTGCCTCCCCATGAACACGACGACGACGCTGTTTCTCCGTTCCGACCCAGCCATGTACACGAGCCCTGGCCGTATGTATGTGCGAGTAGGCGTTCGAGACCCTGCCTGTATGTACGTACGTGGCCGTATTTTCTTTCTTGCACCCTGGCCGTTGTACATATGTGTACATGCTATGTGCGCGCCTCTACTATGACACGTGCGCGCCTCTCATCTACCAGTATATATGTATGTACATGTTCGCGACCAGAATGACAACGCTACGTACGCTTCGACCAGGTGGGTCCCGACTGTCAGGCACTTCCTTGCGTGCGAAGATGTAGCTGGTGGGTCCCAGCAGTTAGGGGGCGAATTGTTTTGTTTTTTTGCTCGGACGCACTTCCTTGCGTGCGAAGGTGTAGCTGGTGGGTCCCAGCAGTCAGGGGGAACATTTTTTTCGCGAAATACGGTGGCCCGTCCGGTGGGTCCCCGCTGTCAGGTGGAGGAATAATTATTTTGCACGTAATAAGGAGGCACTTCCTTGCTGCGGCCGTGGACCCAGCTGTCAGCCTCTCCACGTACATTCCACGTCCGAAGCCGTTCCTTGACCACGTTGACCACGCCGCGCTGAGAGCACCAGGGCGGTGGACGATGGCGAGGCCTAGGAAGGGGATGACGCGGAGCCGAGGAAGACGCGGTAGTGGATGCCCACGCGTAGAGGAGTACGAGGGTTCAATGGTTCGCTGCGGTGTGAGGCTGCCGTCGCCGTAGAATAACAGGGGGTGTGGGTGAGTAGAGGGATGGCCTGGCCAGCGGTGGGAGTAGTAGGGGGCGGTGAGGCCTCCGCCGCATCTCTTACGGCCACGGGAAGCAAGAGCACGAGGCACGACCGGCGCTGGTTTGGGCGGCTGGAGCAAGAAGACCAGAGGTTGAAGAAGCACTACGGCCGTTGGATGGACATCGTACGGTCACTGGAGCTAGAATCGTGCATATATTGACTAACTTGACAAAGCCCTTCATCCCTATCAACTTAGTAGGCCCACAAATCAGCCTGCCACTATACTAGGTCCCAGCTAACAGGGGGAGTATTCATTTTTTTGTGCGTAATAAGGAGGCACTTCCTTGCGTGTGAAGATATAGCTGGTGGGTCCGAGCTGTCAGCGGCGGTAACGTTTTTTCGCGAAATACAGAGGCCCTTTCGGTGGGTCCCTGATGTCGGGTGGAGGAATCATTATTTTGCGCATAATAAGGAGGCATTTCCTTGCGTGCGGCCGTGGACCCAGCTGTCAGCCTCTCCACGTACAGTCCACTTCAGATGCATATCGGTCGTTGACCACGTTAACCAGGCCGCGCCGAGAGCACCAGGGCGGTGGACGACGGCGAGGCCTAGGAAGGGAACGACACGGAGGCAGGGAAGACTCGGCAGTTGTTTCCCACACAGAGGGGAGTACGACTGTACGAGGGTTTACTGGTTCGTCTGCCGTCGCCGGAGAATAACAGCAGGTGTGGGTGAGTAGAGGGATGGCTAGGCCAGCGATGGGAGTACGGTGGGGCGGTGAGGCCTGCGCGGCAGCATAGCCGGCCACGGGGAGGAGGGAGCAGGCAGTCCTCCCATCGGCGCTTGTTTGAGCGGCTAGAGCAGGAAGAGCAGAGATTGAAGAAGCACGACGGCCGTTCGATGGACATCCAACAGTCACTGCTTGTGCGTCAACCTTTTTTTAGGAAAGCCTCAAATCTGTGGAAAACAGCATACAGCCCATTTGCTAATTCTTAAGGTTTTTTTGGAGCCCATATTCCTTTTGTTAGCATTACAGCCCATATTGTGGCCACGGTTAAAAAATTATATGAAATTTTGCATATTTCGGTGCGGTCCGAACTGTTTTTAATCCTGAAATTTTGACTCGCATTCAAACTGATTATAAATTTAAATGTATATCAATATAAAATCCAACAAATTCTCCACGCATAAAAATTAATGTAATTTAAATTCTTGAAATAAAAAAAAGATATTTGAAACTAATTGCCGGTTTGATGTGTTTTAAAAATGTACAACCCATTTCCCATTACTGATGGGCCATTTTCTCGGCCAGCCGAATGAAAGCTCTCCTCATCTTGAAAGATTTGCAGCCCAATAGGCCTAACAAAGTGACTTACTTGGCAAATCACAAAAAAAACTAGGCTGTGATCGTGGACCCAGCTGTCAGTCCATTTGTTTTTTTAGTCCATTTGGTGGCTGGGTGAAACAATGATGTAGCATCTATGCAGCCCGTTTAAATCCAATTTGCATTTTTCTCGAAATCCGCGGACTTGCTGGGCTGGGTGAAAATATCATGTTGGGCTAGATGAAGAAATGTTATAAAAACATAAACACATGATTGCACGTTAGTAAAATCTTTGCAAGCTTATGTACGCAATCACTAGGAGTTAACTTGCCAAGTTATATATAAACAATTATTATTATTATTTTGTAAGAACTTTCAACTTACGAAATAAAGTATCATTTTAATTTGATGAGTTAATAGTACATGGGCTATTATTAGTTTTTAGGCTAGACGTGGGACATTTGAGTTGGTTCTAGGGGAAAGTACTGGGAGAAAAATCAGTTTACATCGAAAAAGAAAATGGGAGAAAATTCAGAGACCTGCTGGGTCCACCTGAGGAGGGGAATATGTTGGGAGGATGGAGATTCAAAGCACGGCAGCCGAGTGAACTAGTTTTTTTACGGACAAGTGAACTAGTTTAGATACATAAGCAAATAGTCACTAAAAAACAAATCAGGTTAATGGGTTCTTAAAAGAAATATTTCGGAAAAAACAGATAATTATGGCACATAGGATAATGCATGAAACACTCAGATGATAAAGGTGCTTATAAACAGATAAAGTACAACATCTAGACCTTCCTGGAACGCTTGATCATGACGCTGCGGCTGTCCGTGTACTCGTCGGTTACGGGAAGCAGACACGCCCTCATGTCCAAGATCTGCATGTACATGTCGTAGCATGCGTATGCGTCCTTGGCCGCGTAGGTTATGTAGGCTAGATTCAGAGGTACGTCCCACGTGTTTAGGTCGTCTTCTTTCATGTTGGTGTATCAGGGGTCGATGATGGTCTCAGCGAGGTCAACCACGAAGTCCTTCTCCTGCCCGTTGCTGATGATCTTGTATTGGTTCTGGATGTCGACAAGCTTGTTGCACCAGATGGCAGAATCGTCGCGTTCTTCCTTCTCTCCACCGTAGCGAAGGTGCAGTCGGCACTGCCGATGAAACTGGCGAATGCTCTAGAACCTGGTGCAGCCATAGGACTGAGGCGAGGCAGAGCTTCACCGAGTCCGTATCGTTGGTGTACATCACATTCAACTTGGTGCAGCCATAGGACTGAATGGCGAACTCAAAGGGGAACTCCTTGCTGAAGTCCATATCCAGCAGGCTCACCCCTCGGATCGCCATTGGAGTCTCTTCAAGTGAACGAATGTGTAGGTGGCGGCAGCAGTTCGTTTTTCAGCTCTTGGGGAACTGGATTCAACAGTAAGCTGAGTGTGTACATGCGACAACAGTTACTACCCCTCCCTCGTTCGCTGCATGCCCGGCAGAAGATGCACCCTCGGCCACACGTCGATTCACGAGCGGGTCTGTATTGGTACTGTAATAACATGAGTTAGTGGGCACTTTACTTAAATTTAATTAGCTTTAATAGAAATTTGTACTTAAAAGAAGCAATACATTCGCTCGTTCTATCAGTGCCACAGGATCAACATGCACAACAATTAGAATTATTATTCTCAGGACGCACACGATCAACACATTTGTCGCACTTTCACAAAGATAATACTACCAAGTTTGAATTGTTTGTTATGGTTGTTGTCCTCTGCATCATCATGTCGTGTTTCCTAGCTTGCAAGATTCAGAACTAACAAATACGATCCAAATAATAAGTACAACAAAGATGCCTACACATCTCATTGATTCCCAGCTTGCAAGATTCAGAACCAACAAATAAGATCCAAATAATAAGTACAATAAAGATGCCTACACATCTCACTAATTCCCAACTTGGAAGATTCAGAACCAACCCATTAGAGCCTTTTAATAAAGTGAATATCGGGATTAAATCCATCTTGGCTAGCCATGTCATACAATCGAAGAACTTGGCGAATGCTCTTGACCATCACAACATCTGTAGTTGAGTATTCCTGTTTGCACAACATGTTTGCACAGCACAAACAAGGAGACATGAGAGCATGATTTCGCTTTAATAGCGGCCTCCTTGAACTCAACCTCCAACTCTACTTGGATGAGGTCTGCCTGGAGTTCCATGATTCAATTCATGCACCTTTTTCTGCAGTTCACCTAAAATGAAGCAAAGATTGCATCATTCAGCTAGCAAGAAGTACTTGCTCTTGTGAGCTGGCAGGTTCTTCTTTAGTAGTTGCACTAAAATTGAGGAACATTAAGGTTGGCTATCCGGCTCATGTAAGGTGCAACTATAATTTTCTTATCCTTTTGTGCAGTTCCACTAAAATAAATTGCCATTGTGGTCACAGTGATGGCTCCATCTTGCAAAGGCTAATAAAATGTTGCACGAGATTACGAGCAGAACTTGACGGAGATTTTGGAAACTCCAATCACCATTTTGCGCAGTTCCACAAAAATTGAGAGATGTTGCCCACGTGACATTTTAGTTGAATTGCACAAGACACTCATTAAAAAAAAGGATTTTGTGCAGTTCACCAAAAGGTCACAATAGCAACAAGGTGAAATGGATATCCCTATCTGCACAAAAAGATAGAAAGTAAACAGTTGATCGTCAATAAGAATATACGAAACATATACAAAATGAAAAGAAGCATCTTAATTATGTTCATGGCAATCACGCAAGGACAGTAGAAATTTTAAAACGTCAGCAATGCTTCATGTTACCTGAAGCATTATGATCAACAATGAGATTCCTCAAATATGGGATTACTTTAATGGTGGCATTGCTTGTTTACCAGACACAGTAAATCAACAGCAGCTAAAGAGTTGGTTTAAGGGCATGGGACTGTGGGGACACCAGGACACTCAGCAGCGTAAAGGAGCCACTTACTTATCATACTGGGAAAACAGCAGGAGTGCCATTGTACTATGTGAGGGCAGCAAATCTAATCTTGGAGACCTTTTACTATGTGAGGGTAGAAAATCTAATCCTGGAGACCTTTGACTATGTGAGGGCAGCAAATCTAATCCTGGAGACCTTTTACTACGTGAGGGTAGCAAATATAATCCTGAGACCTTTTACTATGTGAGGGCAGCAAATCTAATCCTGGAGACCTTTTACTATGTGATGGCAGCAAATCTAATCCTGGACATACTCTGTTGACTTGTCCACCAGCCGCCACTTCCTATCCTTTTTTCAACCAATAATAGATCTGTTCCTTATCCAGTTTGTACTTCGTTTTCCCATTATTTCCCTTTTCAACCAAGAGACCGGTTGGGTATCCGGTCTCTACTACTTTCACCATATTATTTCCTCTTTGAATCAAGTCCTAGATTCATTCTACAACTTTCCCCCCTTCCTTCGTTGTTTGAACAAAGCCCTAGATTCGAATGCATGAAGTAGCTTTACCTCTAATAATACTAAAAATTTAGGTGGCTTTGGAAGAGCTGATGGGAGTAGAAAAAGATGCACATGCAAACACATGGGGAGCTGAGGCAGTAGAGCAAGGCTGCTTTTGAAGAACTTATACCTGAGGGTCACCGGGATGTCGGCTGCGGCAGGTTGGATCTGCGGACAATACGGCAGGGAGGAAGAAGGGTCGGAGGACCACCCAAGTCGGCCATGTGTCGGAGAGAACGGCACGGGCAGAGGATCGGGCCCCTCCGGCAGCTGTGGGTTTTCTCCCTCGGCGGCGATGACCGCGTGAATGATGCACCTTTCAGTCCTCTACACACACCGGACAAAGGGATCTGGCCGGATCTGTGACCAGCGGTGAGCAGAGAGAAAATGTCGCTACCGCTATCTTGTTTATATCTGAAAAGGATGAGAGAATGAAGAGAGCAACCCTAGTAAGGCAAGCGCTCGGGCCCCTGCGTCCATATATAGTGGAGTGATTATCTTTTTTCTCTCCACAACAAGCGTTTCAATTTCTGTACGTGGCATTAAAAAAAGAAACTCTCTATTTAAGGTGACTATTGTACAACTCCTACTTACTACTAGTATTACTACAATATTGTTCACTTGTGCTCCCCGCCCCTCCATTCATTGAACAAACCCATAGGTGAATAAACATACAGTAAGTACTGTATTTATATAGAACGAACAAGCTCGAACTATTTTCGCGTAGTTAAAAGTTGAGGGCGGGGCTTTTCCCGGGCAGTACGTGCGGCAGTTTTCGGCTAGGGCTAGAAGACTATTTTTTTTTAAAAAAAACTTCAAGACGGCCACATAGCATGGAGCTGACCCCAACGATTTTAAGCTTACAGGCACGGTACACGCTATCCTAGACTACAATACACATGAAACTGCCACACGAGCGTCCGGGCTGCGCTTGGCTCTTCGCCTCTTCAGGAAGTCGAACAATGATGGAATATTACTGCACTGGAGGAGTACTACAGTACGCTTCTGGCCATCTGACACCAATTGAACTACTGCATGTCCGCCGCGTGCGGGAGGGAGAGCGTGTAGCGAAAGCTTCTCGTAGTCTTGCCAGCCAGCACGCTCGTGGGCGAGGGAGGGACGCTCCTGCCTTTGCATGTATGACAGGTGGGCCCTACAGGTGTGTGGCCAACCTGTCATACAGCCAAAGGCAGGTGCAGTTAAGTCTACGAGTTGACGCGACACATCAAAGCACTGCACTCGATATATTTCAATAATTTGCGTGTGTGACTCCTAGATGTAGAGGCCAGGGGTCATCATCCTCCTTTTAGAGAAAAACAGACGCGTGTGTGAGAGGACGAGTGCATGCGTGCACCTCTTCTGTTCCTGTATAACGTACTCCCTCCGTTTCTTTTTACTCCGCGTATAAGATTTGGTCAATTTTCAGAGTACAAGTTTTTGTGGGTGGCACGATGGTGCGTGCGAGAAGTCCCGAGAGATAGGTTTAATGCATTAATTGCAATGCATGCATGCATAAAGTACATGCATTAGTCAATTTTCTCTTAATACTTGCATGCAATGATTTAATGCACCCTGGAATCTGAACATGTGTTGGGGACAACCAAATTGAGCCTTATAAAATTAAAAAACTAAAATTTTGAGATAAGCCCTATAAAACCGGAAAGGAGGGAGTAGAAAAAGAAGTACTCCATCCGGGAATAGTGCCGCACTTCGAAACTAGAACCGTCAATAAATTTTGAGCTTGCGTCTCGTCACATTCCAAATTACTCCACGCTATATTGAATTGCAAACCTGTTCACACCGATCACAACCTAAACGGTTTCCCACTTAGGAGCGTATTAGTACTCGGTTATAAATACTAGTATGCCAAGATGACTGCACATTCCTCCTCAACTCCTCAACCACAAAAACAAACAAGTCATTCAGCATCCGTTCCTTGCGTCTGCCATGGCCAGCGTGAGTTCTGGGTCGAGAGATTGCCACCAGGGAGAGGCGAGCATGGAAGCAGAAGCACGAGAGATGTCCCGCCTCGCTGCGAGAGCAGCCGACATGTCCCACCGCGCGGAAGTAGCAGCACAAATGTCCCGCCGAGCCGCTGAAGCAGCATGGAGGTCCCGCCGCGCCGTCGATGCAATAGACTGGTCTGGCCACACCGCGGAAGCAGCAGAGATGTCCCACCACGCCGCGGCGGCCTGGGAAAATTTCTCGCGGGCAGGCGACGACTGTTACAGGCGCATGCATGCGATCGTCCATAGCCAGATGGATCAGATCTCCAGCTCGGCGAGGTTGCAGGACGACATGATAGCCTCGTTTGAACAGGCTACCGATGTCCTCCGGCAACTAAGGGAGGGTAATGAGAGGCTTCGGGCCGAGCGCGACCTCCTGAGGGAGAAGATCGTCCGAAGTGCAGACTTGCAGGAGGAGACCAGTGCCTTGTTGAAGAAACTTATGGACGAGAATGGCATGCTCCGCAACGAGCGCCAAAGGCTGGTGGAGGAATCCGTGGATGTTCTCAAGCAGCGTCTTGAGGACACAAAAGAGCTCATCTCCGCTCGCCGCGGAGACTAGTTTCCTGGTTTCTTTTGATGTAATAATCGTTTTAGGATGTGGATTGTGTCATTGGTTGTGAAATGTTGGGTTCTAGCGCGGATGTTTGACCATTGTTGGCCTCTTGGGATGTTGCGATTTCAATCTGGTAGCTTTTAGTCCTTCATGTTAGGCTGGAGTTGTGCTGAACTTCTTGTGAATTGTGGTGATTTTCAGTAATGAAAATTGAAAGGGGCAAGCCCTTCTTTGATCAAAAAAAATTAATCGTCCTTATATATTCATCAGTCTTGCTATAAGTCACAGTAGATGCTATATAGGTCCTTCGGATCTTACATCAAGATCCGTGCTTTCAGATTTTCTTTTTTCTCTCTTAAATCTCAGTCGAGTGAGACACAGCCACGCCATTAAACAGAGGCTCGGGCGCCATTAATGGAGACCTTGGGAGAGAGGTGGACGGCAGATGGAGGTCAAAGGGCTCTCCACCTGATAAGCACGCGCAGGGGTCTGATCGCACGCCTCTCGTACTCAAATAGCTACCCTGCACGGCGCCTCCTAGCTAATAAAAAATGGGGACGCGTGGCGGCACGTAAATGGTACTAGTAAGTAGAACGCCCACGGTTTCAGTAATACTTGTGTTTCCGATTGTAACATGACAGCACTTGTTCCAAAATGACTTTGTTGATTGTTAATGTGTGCGCCTTCGTAAATCGGACTGCAAATTTACCACAGCATGTTGGTGCCATGTCATGGCACCAAGCCAAGTTTCATTATTTTCATGCGTGTTTTGGATTTACAGGAATTAAAAAACTAAGTTTCTCAATGTTTCCAACCGAGCCACGACGCCCAGAATTTTGAGTTTCATTCCCATTTCTTGCATGGAACCTAGAAATTTACCCGAGGACACACATGTGATTTTTCAACCAACTTTGGTGCGCTGGAACATGTGCTTGTATTTCAAATTTGAATTATGCACACAAAGGTGACACGTTCCCTCCCAGAACCATGAGCCTTCTTGAGAGAAGCTCCGATTTGCAAGAAGCTTATACCAAAATTTGTTCCTATTCGGCCAATTTTTTTTACCACGGCATGGTACTACCATGACATGACACCATGCCAAGTTTCATGATTTTAAAACCAAGTTTCTCAATGTTCTCGACCGCGCCACGATGCCCAGATGTTTGAATTTTATTCTCATTTTTTGCATGGGACCTACTCCCTCCTTCCATCTATATAGGGCCTAATGTGTTTTTCAAGACAGCCTTTGACTATTGACAAGATTAATAGCACATGAGATGTATACTATGAAAATTATATTATTGGAAGCTCCTTTGACATACAAAATTGAAGGTATGCTTTGTGTAAGTTGCATGTCATATATTATTGCTCTAACATTTGGTCAAAGTTAGCCTCGAAAAACGCATTAGGACCTATATAGATGGAAGGAGGGAGTAGAAATTCACCCAAGGACACAAATGTGATTTTTCAATCAACTTTGGTGCACGGGAGCATGTGCTTGTAGTTCAAATTTGAATTATGCACATTAAATGACCAAAAACTCAATTAATGTGTAAATAAGGCCAAACGAAGCTGGAATAATTCCAAAATTTAACAGGACACTCATGTAGTTCTATGTTGCCTTTGTAAATAAGCTCAAGGGGGACAATGTATATCGTTTCGCACTCAAAGGTGGCACGTTCCCTCTCAAAACCACGAGCCTTCTTGGGAGAAGCTTCAGTTTGCAAAAGCTTATACCAAAATTTCTTCCTATTCGACCAATTTTTTTACCACAACATGGTAGTACAATGAAATGACATCCATGCCAAGTTTCATGATTTTCAGACGTGTTTTGGATTTACAAGAATTTTAAAACCAAGTTTCTCAATGTTCTCGGCCGATCCACGTTGCCCAGATGTTTTAATTTTATTCTCATTTCTTGCATGGGACCTAGAAATTCACCCGAGGACACAAATATGATTTTCAACCAACTTTGGTGCATGAGATCATGTGCTTGTAGTTCAAATTTGACTTATGCACATTAAATCACCAGAAAGTCAATTAATCTATAAAAAACAACAAACGAACCCGGAATAATTCCAAAATTTAACAGGGCACTAATGTAGTTCTATGTTGCCTTTGTTAAGAAACTCAAGGGGGGGGCAGCGTATATCGTTTCACACTCAAAGGTGGCACGTTCCCTCTCAGAACCATGAGCTTCCAAATCGGCCCAATTTTTTACCACAACATGTTAGTGCCATGACATGACACCATGCCAAGTTTCATGATTTCCAGGCGAGCTTGATTTACATGAATTTAAAATCAAAGTTTCTTGATGTTCTCGGCCGAGTCATGACGCCCAGATGTTTGAATTTCATTCTCATTTCTTCCATGGGACCTAGAAATTCAACCAAGGACAAACATGTGATTTTTCAACCCACTTTAGTGCACCGGAGCATGTGCATGCAATTCATATTTAGATTATGCACATTAAAACTCCAGAAACTCAATTAATGTATAAAAAGGCCAAATGAACCCGAAATAATTCCAAAATTTAACAGGGCACTCATATAGTTCTATGTTGCCTCTGTAAATAAAATGAGGGGGGAGGCAGCGTATATCGTTTCGCACACAAAGGTGACACGTTCCCTCTCGGAAGCACGAGGCTTGTTGAGAGAATCTCCGGTTTTGCAAGAGGCTTATACCAAAACTTGTCCCAATTCAGCCAAAAATTATATGTATGAAAACAGGGTTTAGATTATCCCAAACATCTCACTACCTAGACCAATAATGTACTATGATTTGAATTCAACATAAAATGGATACAAATATTTGAATTGGAGAGCGTATGGTACATGTAGTGCATAGTGAAATATGATTACTGCTATATGTATGTTTTTGGTTATCAAGATAATATTTAAATTATTGTATAACTTGACAACAATCGTATTCAAGTAAGGTAAACTGATTCAAATTTAGTCCATACGGTAGACGACAATATATATGTTCACATGGTGGAGTAAAATGTTCATATATGATGGAAGATCAAAATGTACGACTACATCAATTATAAACCGCAAGGTCACCTAACGATATATTCAAATTCAACATAACGTGGATTCAAAAATTGAAATTTGAGATCATGGCATCTGTAATCATATAAAAAGGGACATTACTCTTTCTTTGGTGGTAATTGATTTGTTTTTGTTGTTGTTGAGGGAAGTGCGAATCGATTTGGTACTGTGTAGGGTAATCTTGTTCTCCCAATTTTTTTGTACATTTTTCTTGTAGTTTTTTCAATGGCATCTATAGAAATATAGTAAAAGGGGACATGACTCTCTTGTGTCTTGTATTAATTGTTTGTTTTACACATTAAGTTTGTTCTGCCGAACAAGGAATCCGCACCTTGTTATCCCGAAATTTTCAAGCTCGAGTATCTTTTGTCTCACGTGCTTTGATACTCCCGCTTCTTCAACCCGCGCCGCACCTTGTCATCCAGAAATTTGGACACGCACGGGAACTCCCTCCTCATCCGAAATCGCTCCCGCAGACCAGACACGCGAAATCCCCCTTCTACCCCTCAACCGGAAATGAAATTCCACGTCGCGGTATCAAAACCGGTGGGGGTATGCTGGTAACTTACCCTACATTTTGGACAAGCACGTCCCTAAGCTTGGCTCACCCCTCACCCTTCCCCCCCCATTCGTACACCGAGGCCGCCAAAACCCGCGAAACCCCACACTCCTCCGTCGGCCTCCTGACCGCCGCCCAGCCGGAGACTCTTCCCCGACTACGTCGTCCACCGCAATAGCTCGCCGTCCCTCATCCACCGCACCGGATGAGGATCTGTTGTCGATCTTGTCGTCCCGCAGGATCAGCCGCCCCGTCCTCCACCTCCAAGGAGCTGCCTCGATGTTCGCCTCGTCTATCGCGCCACCTCAATCCCCACAGCACCGTCTTGACCTGCCCCACCGGAACCACAACACCCTCACCAATTCCTCCGATGAAGCCGAGGCCAACTCGGCGCCACCAAGGAGGTTCTGCACTCACCGCTGCATTTTATCTTTTATTCGATCTCACGGGGCTGCCGAGGCTCGATACCGAGCAGACATGGCGTGTCTCCATCAACGGTGCCGTCGCCTGCCACATCATCCACGGCGTCTCTCCCCCATGTCGTTGCTTCCTCGGCGGCGACTTCCACAACGGCACTAGCTGCAGCTGCTCCGGCTCTCTCTCGCGCTGCGGCTCTGTTCTTGTTGTTGGTCGCGCTACTACACTGCTCCTGCTTTCGTTCGTGCTGCTACTCTGCTCTCGATCTCGCTTACGCTGCTGCTGCACGACCTCCGGCAGCTACAGGAGTTGCTGCTTTAGCACTCGCTCACGGTGCTACTGCACGACATGCTCTCTGGTAGTGCGTTCCCTGCTCGAGCATCTACTGATTTATATGACTGCTTCTCTGCTACTAAAGCTCGAACGCCGTAAACATCTATTGCAATGCTCTATTACTAGTTCAATCAGTTTCGACAGTAAAATTCAGTTTCGACCGTAAAATTCAGTTTCGACTGTGAAGTTCATTTTCCTTAGTTAAGTTCAGAGTGAACAATACTTACAGCATCTGTCGGAGGAGCCGTGGCACGGCTGATGCGTTTTACATCTAGCACTTTTTGGTGATGTATTTTACATCATCTATTGCAGATGATATTAGGGTCCCACTTCAGATTAACGTTGTCTGTCTTGTCATGCTTCAGCCTCGTCGCCGTATAGCTTAGTAGAGTTGCTCCAACGATGGAACCGTCCATCACAGCGGAGCAGTACCCTCGGCGCCGTTTCCAGAGGCCTTGGATCTTCTTCCCTGTCTCTGACAGTCACACCAACATCATCACCATCCTCCACGTCCAACCCAATGATGCTGAGGTCCACAAGGCTATGACAAAGAGGTTGTATACTCGTCGCATCACATTGTTTCTCCATTCCTCTGTTCTTCCAATTCATGTGAGCCAAACACCCAGGTTGACTAAAATCCTATGTTTCCAAATGCTTTGTTTTGCACGTGCATTCCTATCCTATTCCTGTGTTTTTCCTGTCCCTGCGTTTATAGAATCCTCAAATTCTAAGGAGCCCTTACAGATTTACTTGATTTTCAGATAGGCACCAAAGAAAACTATGTGTGTTATGTCCTGCTCCTACCGTGCCGTCATCCACCCCACCTGAGGTGCACCATCGACAGAAGCGTTCACTGCAGCAGAGATCCCCCCTGCAGACTTCCTTTCGCTTCCTCAGATCATCTTCCCTGTTGCCGGCAGCCACGCCAACTGCATTACCATCATCGACTTGAGCAGATGAACCTGAGGACTACACAGTTCCGGAAGAGAGGTCGCAGTCTTTCGTGTTTGCTTACGTTATACATCGGTTATTATTACCTACTACTTTATCATTCAATCTTGACTTTTGAATTGCCCATGGGTCTCATATCGAGCCAGCAACGAATAGTATCTGTCTACTATCTGGTTCATCTGGGTCTTCTATGTGGTTCATGTTGGGTGGGCAACAAACAATAGATGGTCCATTGTCTATCTTTTTAAACTGAAGCTATAATCTACCTGCTATCATTAGTTTTGGATCCATCCACTCGTTTGCTACCATCAGTCTTGATTTTTCCATGCACACCTTAGGCCTTACAAAATGGGGTTTGTTTCATATTGCATGAATTTATCTCTCTACATCATGTCATCTTGCTTAAGGTGTTACTCTGTTTTTAACATAATACTCTAGATGCATGCTGGATAGCGATCGATGAGTGGAGTAATAGTTGTAGATGGAAAACCGTTTTGATCTACTTGTCACGGACATGATGCCTATATACATGATCATGCCTATATATTCTCATAACTATGCTCAATTCTGTCAATTGCTCAACAGTAATTTGTTCACCCACTGTAGAATACTTATGCTCTTGAGAGAAGCCAGTAGTGAAACCTATGGCCCCCGGGTCTATTCGCATCTTATCTATCTCCATCACTTTAATTTTGCTTTGCTTTTTTACTTTGCTTTTACTTTTTACTTTGCATCTTTATACCAAAAATACCAAAAATATTATATCTATCAGATCTCACTCTCGTAAGTGACCGTGAAGGGATTGACAACCCCTAATTGCGTTGGTTACGAGTAGCCATCGCTTTGTGCAGGTACGGGGGACTTGAGCGTGGCCTCCTACTAGATTGATACCTTGGTTCTCAAAAACTGAGGGAAATACTTATGCTACTCTGCTGCATCATCCCTTCCTCTTCGGGGAAAACCAACGCAAGCTCAAGACGTAGAAAGAAGGATTTCTGGCGCCGCTGCCGGGGAGTCTACGCAAAAAGTCAACATACCAAGTACCCATCACAATCCCTATCACTTGCATTACATTATTTTCCATTTGCCTCTCGTTTTCCTCTCCCCCCAATTCTCCCTTGCCGTTTTATTCGCCCTCTCTCTCTATCCTCCCTCTCTATTTGCCTCTTTTTGCCCGCTTGCCTTTTTGTTTGCTCGTGTGATAGATTGCTTGTTTGTCGCGATGGCTCAAGATAATACCAAATTGTGTGAGTTCACCAATACCAATAATAATGATTTCCTTAGCACTTCGATTGATCCTCTTACCGATGCTGAATCTTTTGAAATTAATACTGCTTTGTTGAATCTTGTTATGAAAGATCAATTCGCCGGCCTTCCTAGTGAAGATGCCGCTACTCATCTGAATAGCTTTGTTGATTTATGTGATACGCAAAAGAAAAAAGATGTCAATAAGGATGTCGTTAAATTGAAGCTATTTCCTTTTTCGCTTAGAGATCGTGCTAAAGCTTGGTTTTCGTCTTTGCCTAAGAATAGTATTGATTCATGGAACAAGTGCAAAGATGCTTTTATCTCTAAGTATTTTCCTCCCGCTAAGATCATCTCTCTTAGAAACAATATTATGAACTTTAAACAACTTGATCATGAACATGTTGCACAAGCTTGGGAGATAATGAAATTAATGATACGTAATTTCCCTACACATGGTTTGAATTTGTGGATGATTATACAAAAATTTTATGCCGGATTGAATTTTGCTTCTAGAAATCTTTTAGATTCGGCCGCGGGAGGCACTTTTATGGAAATAACTTTAGGAGATGCTACTAAACTCCTAGATAATATTATGGTTAATTATTCTCAAGGGCATACTGAAAGATCTTCTAATAAAAAGTGCATGTGATAGAAGAAATTAATGTGTTGAGTGGAAAGATGGATGAACTTATGAAATTATTTGCTACTAAGAGTGTTTCTTCTAATCCTAATGATATGCCTTTGTCTACTTTGATTGAGAATAACAATGAATCTATGGATGTGAATTTTGTTGGTAGGAATAATTTTGGTAACAACGCTTATAGAGGGAATTTTAATCCTAGGCCATATCCTAGTAATCCTTCTAATAATTATGGGAATTCCTACAACAACTCTTATGGAAATTATAATAAGATGCCCTCTGAATTTGAGAATAGTGTTAAAGAATTTATGAATTCAGAAAAGAATTTTAATGCTTTGCTTGAGGAGAAATTGCTTAAAGTTGATGATTTGGCTAGAAACATTGATAGAATTTCTCTTGAGGTTGATTCTTTAAAGCTTATATCTAATCCTCCTAAGCATGATATCAATGAGTCTCTCAAATCCATGAGAATTTCCAGTGATGAGTGCAAGGAAAGAACCGCTAGGATGCGTGCTTCCAGCGATGCCTTTATTAAAGCGTGTTCCTCCAATTCCTATGAAAATCAAGATGAAGATCTAAAAAGTATTGATGTGTCCCCTATTAAATCTTTGTTTTGCAATATTAATCTTGATGAAACTGAATATGATCTTCCTTTACCTAGAAGGCGTTCTAAAAATTCGGAGTATTTAGATCTTAATGATGAAATTGATAAAAGTGGGATTGAAAGAAATAAAAAACTAGATGTTGCTAAACCCACTATATTGGATTTCAAGGAATTTAATTATGAAAGTTGCTCCTTAATTGATTGTATTTCCTTGTTGCAATCCGTGCTAAATTCTCCACATGCTTATAGTCAAAATAAAGCCTTCACCGAACATATTGTTGATGCCTTGATGCAATCTTATGAAGAAAAACTTGAGTTAAAAGTTTCTATCCCTAGAAAACTCTATGATGAGTGGGAACCAACTATTAAAATTAAAATTAAAAATCATGAGTTTTATGCTTTGTGTGATTTGGGTGGTAGTGTCTCTACTATTCCCAAGACTTTGTGTGATTTGCTAGATTTCCGTAATTTTGATGATTGCTCTCTAAACTTGCATCTTGCGGATTCCACTATTAAGAAACCTATGGGAAGGATTAATGATGTTCTTATTGTTGCAAATAGGAATTATGTGCCCTTAGATTTCATTGTTCTTGATATAGATTGCAATCCTTCTTGCCCGATTATTCTTGGTAGACCTTTCCTTAGAACGGTTGGTGCGATTATTGATATGAAGGAAGGGAATATTAGATTTCAATTTCCATTAAAAAGGGCATGGAAACTTTCCTAGAAATAAAATAAAATTACCATATGAAACTATCATGAGAGCCACTTATGGATTGCCTACCAAAGATGGCAATACCTAGATCTATCCTCGCTTTTATGCCTAGCTAGGGGCGTTAAATGATAGCGCTTGTTGGGAGGCAACCCAATTTTATTTTTATTCCTTGCTTTTTGCTCCTGCTTAGTAATAAATAAATTATTTAGCCTCTGTTTTGGTTGTGTTTTTTGTGTTTAATTAGTGTTTGTGCCAAGTAGAACCGTTGGGAAGACTTAGGGAAAGTCTTGTTGAATTTGCTGTAAAAAACAGAAACTTTAGCGCTCACGAGAACTGCCGTCATTTTTATTTGAAGAGTGCTATTTAGTTAATTCTTTTTTAATATGATTAATAGATAAATTAATCACGTCCAGCAATTTTTTGGAATTTTTGGGGTTCCAGATCTTGTGCTACCTATAGATTACTACAGACTGTTCTGTTTTTGACAGATTCTGTTTTTTCGTGTGTTGTTTGCTTATTTTGATGAATCTATGGCTAGTAAAATAGTTTATAATCCATAGAGAAGTTGGAATAAATTAGTTTTAACACCAATATAAATAAAGAATGAGTTCATTACAGTACCTTGCAGTGGTATTTTGTTTTCTATCGCTAACGGAGCTCACGAGTTTTCTATTTTGAGTTTTGTGTTGTGAAGTTTTCAAGTTTTGGGTGAATTCTTTTGATGGATCATGGAACAAGGAGTGGCAAGAGCCTAAGCTTGGGTATGCCCATGGCACCCCCAATATAATCCAAGGACACCAAAACGTCAAAGCTTGGGGATGCCCCTGAAGGCATCCCCTCTTT
This sequence comes from Triticum urartu, assembly GCF_003073215.2. NCBI lineage: Eukaryota > Viridiplantae > Streptophyta > Magnoliopsida > Poales > Poaceae > Triticum > Triticum urartu. The sequence goes on along the minus strand of NC_053025.1, from coordinate 459,799,821 downwards.
CGTCCACTTCCATCGGTAATTTGAAGCTATATTTTTATTCACCAACATGATATGTGTTTTGCTTGGAGCGTCTTGTATTATTTGTGTCTTTGTGTCTTAGTATGCCACAATCATCCTTGCTATACACACCTTTTGAGAGAGCCATACATGAATTAAAGTTTCATAGAATACTCTATGTGCTTCACTTCTATCTTTTGAGCTAAGTAATTTTGCTCTATGCCCTTCACTTATATCTTTTGAGCTAAGTAGTTTTGCTCTATGTGCTTCACTTATATCTTTTGAGCTAGATAATTTTGCTCTATGTGCTTCACTTATATCTTTTGAGCATCATAATTTTTCTCTATGTGCTTCACTTAGATCTTTTAGAGCATGGTGATGGATTTGTTTTAAAGAAACTACTGATCTCTCATGCTTCACTTAAATTATTTTGAGAGTCCCTTAATAGCATGGTAATTTTCTTAATAATAATATGCTTGGTATTCAAGATTTGTGAAACTTTATTTTGAGTGTGTTGAATACTAAGAAAACATTGAAGCATGATAATTGTTTTGAGATATGGAGGTAATAATATTAAAGTCATGCTAGTTGAGTAGTTGTGAATTTAAAGAATACTTGTGTTAATGTTTGTGATTCCCGTAGCATGCATGTATGGTGAACCGTTATGTGACGAAGTCGGAGCATGATTTATTTATTGATTGTCTTCCTTATGAGTGGCTGTCGGGGACGAGCGATGGTCTTTTCCTACCAATCTATCCCCCTAGGAGCATGCACGTAATACTTTGCTTTGATAACTTCTATATTTTTGCAATAAGTATATGAGTTCTTTATGACTAATGTTGAGTCCATGGATTATACGCACTCTCACCCTTCCACCTTTGGTAGCCTCTCTAATACCGCGCACCTTTCGCCGGTATCATACACCTACCATATACCTTCCTCAAAACAGCCACCATACCTACCTATTATGGCATTTCCATAGCCATTCCGAGATATATTGCCACGCAACTTTCCACCATCTAGTTCATCATGACACATTCACCATTGTCATATTGCTTAGCATGATCATGTAGTTGACATAGTATTTGTGGCAAAGCCACCGTTCATAATTTCTTCATACTTGTCACTCTTGATTCATTGCATATCCCGGTACACCGCTGGAGGCATCCATATAAAGTCATACTTTGTTTTAAAATCGAGTTGTAATCATTGAGTCGTAAATAAATAAAAGTGTGATGATCATCATTCAATAGAGCATTGTCCCAAAAAAAAAAGAGAGAAAGGCCAAAGAAAAAAAAAGAAGGCCAAAAAAAGAAGAAAATAAATAAAAAGGGGCAATGCTACCATCCTTTTTTTCCACACTTGTGCTTCAAAGTAGCACCATGATATAGCGAGTCTCACATATTGTGCTTCAAAGTAGCACCATGTTCTTCATATAGAGAGTCTCATATGTTGTCACTTTCATATACTAGTGGGAATTTTACATTATAGATCTTGGCTTTTATATTCCAATGATGGGCTTCCTCAAAATTGCCCTAGGTCTTCGTGAGCAAGCAAGTTGGATGCACACCCACTAGTTTCTTTTGTTGAGCTTTCATACATTTATAGCTCTAGTGCATCCGTTGCATGGCAATCCCTACTCACTCACATTGATATCTATTGATGGGTATCTCCATAGCCCGTTGCTACGCCTAGTTGATGTGAGACTATCTTCCCCTCCTTTTTGTCTTCTCCACAACCACCATTCTATTCCACCTACAGTGTTATATCCATGGCTCACGCTCATGTATTGCGTGATGATTGAAAAAGTTTTGAAAAAGTTAGAGTATGAAACAATTGCTTGGCTTGTCATCGGGTTTGTGCATGATTTAAATACTTTGTGTGGTGAAGATGGAGCATAGCCAGACTATATGATTTTGTAGGGATAACTTTCTTTGGCCATGTTATTTTAAGAAGACATAATTGCTTTGTTAGTCTGCTTGAAGTATTATTATTTTTTATGTCAATATAAACTTTTGTCTTGAATCTTTCTAATCTGAATATTCAGACCACAATTAAGAAGATTTGCATTGGAATTATGCCAAGTAGCACTCCGCATCAAAAATTCTCTATTTATCATTTACCTACTCGAGGACGAGCAGGAATTAAGCTTGGGGATGCCTGATACATCTCCAACGTATCCATAATTTTTGATTGCTCCATGCTATATTATCTACTGTTTTGGACTATATTGGGCTTTATTTTCCACTTTTATATTATTTTTGGGACTAACCTATTAACTGGAGGCCCATCCCAGAATTGCTGTTTTTTTGCCTATTTCAGTGTTTCGAAGAAACGGAATATCAAATGGAGTCCAAACGGAATAAAATCTCCGGGAACGTGATTTTCTCACCGAACATGATCCAGGAGGCTTGGACCCTGCTCCAAGGAACAAAAGAGGCGGTCACGAGGGTGGGGCCCCCCCACTAGGGCGCGTCCCCTGCCTCGTGGGCCCCTCGTTGCTCCTCCGGCATACTTCTTCCTCCTATATATACACACGTACCCCAAACAATCAGAAGAGGAGCCAAAAACCTAATTCCACCGCCGCAACTTTCTGTATCCACGAGATCCCATCTTGGGGCATGTTCCGGAGCTCCGCCGGAAGAGGGCCGTCATCACGGAGGGCTTCTAGATCATCACAGCCTCTCCGATGAAGTGTGAGTTGTTTACCTCAGACCTTTGGGTCCATAGTTAGTAGCTAGATGGCTTCTTCTCTCTCTTTGAATCTCAATACAAAGTTCTCCCCCTCTCTTGTGGAGATCTATTCGAGGTAATCTTCTTTTTGCGGTGTGTTTGCTGAGATCGATGAATTGTGGGCTTATGATCAAGTCTATCTATGAATAATATTTGAATCTTCTCTCAATTCTTTTATGTATGATTGGTTATCTTTGCAAGTCTCTTCGAATTATCCATTTGGTTTGGCCAACTATATTGGTAGTTCTTGCCATGGGAGAAGTTCTTAGCTTTGGGTTCGATCTTGCGGTGTCCTTACCCAGTGACAGAAGGGGCAGCAAGGCACGTATTGCATCGTTGCCATCGAGGATAACAAGATGGGGTTTATTTCATATTGCATGAATTTATCTCTCTACATCATGTCATCTTGCTTAAGGCGTTACTCTATTTTTAACTTAATACTCTAGATGCATGCTGGATAGCGGTCCATGAGTGGAGTAATAGTAGTAGATGCAGAATCGTTTCGATCTACTTGTCACGGACGTGATGCCTATATACATGATCATGCCTAGATATTCTCATAACTATGCTCAATTCTGTCAATTGCTCAACAGTAATTTGTTCACCCACCGTAGAATACTTATGCTCTTGAGAGAAGCCACTAGTGAAACCTTTGGCCCCCGGGTCTATTCTCAGCATATCAATCTCCATCACTTCAATCTTGCTTTGCTTTTTACTTTGCTTTTACCTTTTACTTTGCATCTTTATACCAAAAATACCAAAAATATTATATCTATCAGATCTCACTCTCGTAAGTGACCGTGAAGGGATTGACAACCCCTAATCGCGTTGGTTGCGAGTAGCTATCGCTTTGTGCAGGTACGAGGGACTTGAGCGTGGCCTCCTACTGGATTGATACCTTTGTTCTCAAAAACTGAGGGAAATACTTACGCTACTCTGCTGCATCATCCCTTCCTCTTCGGGGAAAACCAACGCAAGCTCAAGACGTAGCATGCCTCTAGGGCATATTTCCTTCAGTCTCCCACTTGCACTAGAGTCAATAATCTAGATTACATTTTAATGATTCTAACACCCATGGAGTCTTGGTGTTGATCATGTTTTGCTCATGAGAGAGGCTTAGTCATGCAACATTCAGATTCGTATGTATCTGGCAAATCTCTATGTCTCCCTCCTTGACTTGATCGTGGATGGAATTGAAGCGTCTCGCGATGTGCTTGGTTCTCTTGTGAAATCTGGATTCCTTTGCCAAGGCAATTGCACCAGTATTGTCATAGAAGATTTTCATTGGAGCTAATGCACTAGGTATGACACCTAGATCGGATATGAACTCCTTCATCCACACTCCTTCATTTGCTGCTTCCGAAGCAGCTATGTATTCCGCTTCACACGTAGATCCCGCCACGACGCTTTGCTTAGAACTACACCAACTGACAGCTCCACCATTCAATAAAAATACGTATCCGGTTTGTAACTTAGAGTCATCCGGATCAGTGTCAAAGCTTGCATCAACGTAACCGTTTACGACGAGCTCTTTGTCACCTCCATAAATGAGAAACATATCCTTAGTCCTTTTCAGGTATTTCAGGATATTGTTGACCGTTGTCTAGTGATCCACTCCTGGATCACTTTGGTACCTGCCTGCTAAACTAGTATCAAGGCACGCATCAGGTCTGGTACACAACATTGCATACATGATAGAACCTATGGCTGAAGCATAGGGAATGACTTTCATTTTCTCTCTATCTTCTGCAGTGGTCGGGCATTTAGTCTGACTCAACTTCACACCTTGTAACACAGGCAAGAACCCTTTCTTTACTTTATCCATTTTGAACTTCTTCAAAACTTTATCAAGGTATGTGCTTTGTGAAAGTCCAATTAAGCATCTTGATCTATCTCTATAGATATTGATGCCCAATATATAAGCAGCTTCACCGAGGTCTTTCATTGAAAAATTCTTATTCAAGTTTCCTTTTATGATATTCAGAAATTTAGTATCATTTCCAATCAACAATATGTCATCCACATATAATATCAGAAATGCTACAGAGCTCCCACTCACCTTCTTGTAAATACAGGCTTCTCCAAAAGTCTGTATAAAACCATATGCTTTGATCACACTATCAAAGCATATATTCCAACTCCGAGATGCTTGCACCAGTCCATAAATGGATCGCTGGAGCTTACACACTTTGTTAGCACCTTTTGGATCGACAAAACCTTATGGTTGCATCATATACAACTCTTCTTTAAGATATCCATTAAGGAATGCAGTTTTGACATCCATTTGCCAAATTTCATAATCATAAAATGCGGCAATTACTAACATGATTCGGACGGACTTAAGCATCGCTACGGGTGAGAAGGTCTCATCATAGTCAACTCATTGAACTTGTCAAAAACCTTTCGCAACAAGTCGAGCTTTGTAGATAGTAACATTACCATCAGCATCAGTCTTCTTCTTGAAGATCCATTTATTCTCTATGGCTTGCCGGTCATCGGGCAAGTCAACCAAAGTCCACACTTTGTTCTCATACATGGATCCCATCTCAGATTTCATGGACTCAAGCCATTTTGCGGAATCAGGGCTGATCATCGCTTCCTCATAGTTCGTAGGTTCGTCATGGTCAACTAACATGACCTCCAGAACAGGATTACCGTACCACTCTGGTGCGGATCTTACTCTGGTTGACCTAGGAGGTTCGGTAGTAAATTGATCAGAAGTTTCATGATCATCATCATTAGCTTCCTCACTAATTGGTGTTGGAATCACTGGAACTGATTTCTATGATGAACTACTTTCCTCCCACTCACTTCTTTCGAGAGAAACTCCTTCTCTAGAAAGGATCCATTCTTAGCAACGAATATCTTGCCTTCAGATTTGTGATAGAAGGTGTACCCAATAGTATCCTTTGGGTATCCTATGAAGACACATTTCTCCGATTTAGGTTCGAGGTTATCAGGTTAAAGCTTTTTCACATAAGCATCGCAGCCCCAAACTTTAAGAAACGACAACTTGGGTTTCTTGCCAAACCAGAGTTCATATGGTGTCGTCTCAACGGATTTCGATGGTGCCCTATTTAACGTGAATACATCCATCTCTAAAGCATAACCCCAAAATGATAGCGGTAATTCAGTAAGAGACATCATAGATCGCACCATATCGAATAAAGTGCGGTTACATCGTTCAGACACACTATTACGCTGTGGTGTTCCAGGTGGCGTGAGTTGCGAAACTATTTCACATTGTTTCAAATGAAGACCAAACTCATAACTCAAATATTCACATCCACGATCAGATCGTAGAAACTTACTTTTCTTGTTACGATGATTTTCCACTTCACTCTAAAATTCTTTGAACTTTTCAAATGTTTCAAACTTATGTTTCATCAAGTAGATATACCCATATCTGCTCAAATCATCTGTGAAGGTCAAAAAATAACGATACCCGCCACGAGCATCAACACTCATCAGACCGCATACATCAGTATGTATTATTTCCAATAAGTCTATTGCTCATTCCATGGTTCCATAGAATGGAGTCTTAGTCATCTTGCTCATGAGGCATGGTTCGCAAGCATCAAGTGATTCCAAAAAAACCATCAGCATGGAGTTTCTTCATGTGCTTTACACCAATATGACCTAAACGGTAGTGCCACAAATAAGTTGCACTATCATTGTTAAACTTATATCTTTTGGCTTCAATACTATGAATATGTGTATCACTACTATCAAGATTTAGCAAAATAGACCACTCATCAAGGGTGCATTACCATAAAAGATATTACTCAGATAAATAGAACAACCATTATTCTCTGATTTAAATAAATAACCGTCTTGCATCAAACAAGATCCAGATATAATGTTCATGCTTAATGCTGGCACCAAATAACAATTATTCAGGTATAAAACTAATCCTGAAGGTAGATGTAGAGGTAGCGTGCCGACGGCGATCGCATCGACTTTGGAACCATTTCCCATGTGCATCATCACCTCGTCCTTAGCCAATCTTCGCTTAATCCGTAGCCCCTATTTCGAGCTGCAACTATTAGCAACAGAACCAGTGTCAAATACCCAGGAGCTACTGCGAGCATTAGTAAGGTACACATCAATAAATGTATATCAAATATACCTTTCACTTTGCCATCCTTCATATCCGCCAAATACTTGGGGCCGTTTCGCTTCCAGTGACTAGTCCCTTTGCAGTAGAAGCACTCAATCTCAGGCTTAGGTCCAGACTTGGGCTTCTTCACTTGAGCAGCAACTTGCTTGCCATTCTTCTTGAATTTCCCCTTCTTCCCTTTGCCCTTCTTCTTGAAACTGGTGGTCTTGTTGACCATCAACACTTGATGCTCCTTCTTGATTTCTACCTCAGCAGCCCTTAGCATTGCGAAGAGCTCGGGAATTGTCTTATCCATCCCTTGCACATTATAGTTCATCATGAAGCTTTTGTAGCTTGGTGGCAGTGATTGAAGAACTCTGTCAATGACACTATCAACCGGAAAATTAACTCCCAGTTGAGTCAAGTGATTGTGGTACCCAGACATTCTGAGTATGTGTTCACTGACAGAACTATTCTCCTCCATTTTGCAGCTGTAGAACTTATTGGAGACTTCATATCTCTCAATCTGGGCATTTGCTTGAAATATTAACTCCAACTCCTGGAACATCTCATATGTTCCATGACGTTTAAAACGTCGTTGAAGTCCTAGTTCTAAGCCGTAAAGCATGGCACACTGAACTATCGAGTAGTCGTCAGGTTTGCTCTGCCAGGTGTTCATAACATCTGGAGTTGCTCCTGCGGCAGGTTTGGCACCTAGCGGTGCTTCTAGGACGTAATTCTTCTGTGAAGCAATGAGGATAATCCTCAAGTTACAGACCAACTCTGTGTAGTTGCTACCATCATCTTTCAACTTAGCTTTCTCTAGGAACGCATTAAAATTCAACGGAACAACAGCACGGGCCATTTATCTACAACAACATAGACATGCAAAAATACTATTAGGTACTAAGTTCATGATAAATTAAAGTTCAATTAATCATATTACTTAAGAACTCCCACTTAGATAGACATCCCTCTAATCATGTAAGTGATCACGTGACCCATATCAACTAAACCATGTCCGATCATCACGTGAGATGGAGTAGTTTTCAATAGTGAACATCACAATGTTGATCATATATATCTACTATATGATTCATGCTCGACCTTTCGGTCTCAGTGTTCCGAGGCCATATCTGTATATGCTAGGCTCGTCAAGTTTAACCCGAGTATTATGCTTGTGGAAAACTGGCTTGCAGCCGTTGTATGTGAACGTAGAGCTTATCACACCCGATCATCACGTGGTGTCTCGGCACAACGAACTGTAGCAACGGTGCATACTCAGGGATACCACTTATACCTTGAAATATAGTGAGAGATCATCTTATAATGCTACCGCCATACTAAGCAAAATAAGATGCATAAAGGATAAACATCACATGCAATCAATATAAGTGATATGATATGGCCATCATCATCTTGTGCCTTTGATATCCATATTCAAAGCACCGTCATGATCACCATCGTCACCGGCTTGACACCTTGATCTCCATCGAAGCATCGTTGTCGTCTCGCCAACTATTGTGTCTACAACTATCGCTACCACTTAGTGATAAAGTAAAGCAATTACATGGCGATTGCATTTCATACAATAAAGCAACAACCATATGGCTCCTTCCAGTTGTCGATAACTCTGTTACAAAACATGATCATCTCATACAATAAAATTTAGCATCATGTCTTGACCATATCACATCACAACATGCCCTGCAAAAACAAGTCAGAAGTCCTCTACTTTGTTGTTGCAAGTTTTACGTGGCTGCTACGGGCTGAGCAAGAACCGGTCTTACCTACGCATCAAAAACCACAATGTGGTATAGTGATTGCTTTTTGATCTTCGGAAAGAACCCTGTTCATTGAATCCGATTCAACTAAAGTTGGAGAAACTGACACCCACTAGCCACCTGTGGGCGAAGGACGTCGGTAGAACCAGTCTCGCGTAAGCGTACACGTAATGTAGGTCTGAGCCGCTTCATCCAACAATACCGCTGAATCAAGAATCAACTAGTGACGGCAAGCAATATGTATATACCCACGTCCACAACTCCTTTGTGTTCTACTCGTGCATATAACATCTACGTGTCGGCGTTCTGGGAAAGGGGGTCCCCAGACTTGCCTGCCTGTGTCCCATGGCGTGGCTTTGCTGGCAGGCCTGTATGGCCCATCTTCACCAACAAGGAATCAAGACCCTCGTGAGGGGCCAAGCCTCGCGAGGCGGATGACACAAGACCTCCTCAGGACCGGCCTCGCTAGGCTGGCTCGTGAGGGGCAGAGAGTTCAAGGTCGGGAAAACCTCGCGAGGTTCTCGTGACGTGAGCCATGACGATCGAGACCAGGTAGGCGCCAGCGTGCGCAGCATCCTTGTTTCCTCTTTGGTGCTAAGGGGGCAAGCGCAGGCGCGGAGTACCAGGGCATCAAGCAAAGGTTTCCATATTGGTGCAACGAGACCAGGACTAGAAGGACGGCAAGACGGAGGTCACCATGGAGCCTAGGATGGCGTCACCACCAGAACCTTTGGCAGGAGAATACCACCTTTTGTCAGTATAGCTTGTACTAGTTGTTCCCTTTCAAATTGGCCGTTGTTAGCTCCCTTCCCGCTCAATATTTGGGGAGAGGACGAAGGCCTCTATAAATAGAGCTAGCCACCACCGTAGCTAGGGGAGAGAAGGAGACGGGTCAAGAACAGAACCCTGGACCGAATCCTCACACACACAAGAACACCTCGACCTCAGGAGGCTGTTCTTCCCCTTGTAGTGTTCATCTTCAGCACAAGAGGAAATCCACCACCACCACACTGGAGTAGGGTATTACACCACAACGGTGGCCTGAACCAATATAAATCTTGCATCGTTTGTGTTGCGAGTTCGTCGAGTTAGTTCGTGAGATCTAGGCTAAGTTAGGACGTGGATCGATAGGGGGGGAGATCTTCGCGTGCTCCCCAGTTTTCGAACCTTAAGGGTTTTGCCGGAATCCATGATCCGACATTTGGCGCGCCACGTAGGGGTGCGCCGAAGCTTCCCTTCTGTCGCTCCGCATCACGTCGCTTCATCATCTCCATGGCGTATGCGCGTCGCGCCCGTGCCGAGCGCCGGCCTGCCCTCGCCACCTGTATCGCTCAGACGGCCCCCGTCGGCGGGCCACCCCGTCGCTCTCCGTCGCCTTCCACCAATGCCGCCACCGGCCCAGCAGGAAAAGAGCGGCAAGCATCCTCGTTGCACCCCTTGATGCGATAGGAAGGCCGCACCACCACTTATTGCTGACTCCCGCTGGTTCGTCGTCTCACGCTCATCGCGTTCCCATGGATGCACTGACCGTGCTCCTCATGGTGCATGAGCTGGTGTGCTACCGCCCAGTTGACGACCTCTACGAGGATTGGCTTGACCGCATCACCGAGCTTTTCCGCACCGCAAGGGGCTCCCCTTCGCCATCCCACTCTCTGCCTCGCCCTCCGCCAGCCACGGGCGACAAAGCTCATGAAGCACCTCCACCACCTCTGCCCCAAGACAGCGCCCTAGTGCCAAGGCACGCGGCTCCACGGCGCGACCCACCACGTTCGGCGCCCGCGCATGAAGAAAGAAGCTGTCAAGAAGTCCCTCGACCGCAGGAGAACGCTCCGCCACTCCTCGCTCCGCCATGCCAGGATCGTTTGCTGCGGCAAGGCCCCGCACCACTGGCCGTAGCGGCGCGTGGGTGCCAAGGCCAAGCTTCACCTCCATGGCGGGCCCCGGTGACCACGGCGGCTGCTGCGCCTTCACCCCCGAGCTGCGTAGCATCACCTGGCCGGGCAAGTTCAAGCCAGATCTGCCTCCTCGCTACGACGGCACCCCCGACCCCGCGGAGTTCCTGCAGCTCTACGAGCTGAGCATCGAGGTGGCCAACGGCAACGAGAATGTCATGGCGAACTGGTTTCCCATGGCTCTCAAGGATGGCCTCCGCTCCTGGCTCCTGAACCTGCCTCCAGGCTCAATTTCCTCCTAGGACGAAATGAGCAACCACTTCATTGCCAATGTCCAGGGCACTCGCGACCGCCCCCCTGGTCAAGGGCGACCTACGCCGCATCAAGTAATAACCAGGAGAGACCCTGCAGAAGTACATTCAGTGCTTCAATAGCGCGCACATCAAAATACCCAAGGTGACCGACGAGGCCATCATCCTAGAATTCTCCGATGGTGTTCGCGACGTCAAGATGAAGGAGGAGCTCGCCATCCATGAAGATCCATCAAGATGAAGGGAGCTATTCAACATCGCGACCAAGTGTGCAAGAGCTGAGGAGGGGCGCTTCTCCCTCCTCGAGCTCCCTGCTGCAGACCGAGAGGAGAAAAAGACCAAGGCCACGGACGTGAAGCGCAAGGGAGCAGCCATGCTCGCGGCAGAGCCAAACACCAAGCGCGGTAGAGACCAGCCCGAGTCATCCAAGGGCATCCTACTATTCTGCGCCTTACATAACCTGCATACCCACAACACCAGCGACTGTTAAGAGCTCAGAGCCATTAGAGAAGGACGCTTCGGTTGATGCCCCGAGCGCAGCGACCGGGGCTACAGTCGATGAGGAGGATGTGGTGGCCGACGCTGGGCGACCGTGGCCCGCGCCAGGAGTGGCACGACCGACCTCGTGAGGACCGCTGGCAGGATCAGCTTCGCGAGGGCGCTTGGAGGGACCAGCCTCGTGAGGCTCATCCTCAAGGCAATGCATGCCTTCCTCCACTACCACTGCCACCTAGAAGGAATGACGAACACCATCAAGACGAGGGGGCTGGGGGCTTCCAGGAGCCACATGCCATCGCCTCCATCTTGGGCGGAGCTCAAGCCCCAGCCTCGCAGCGTATCTTCAAACAATTTGCCCATGAAGTGAATACAGTTCTCCCCAAGCTTGAGGGCACACGCCCACTCACATGGTCAAGGTGCCCCATCACGTTTAGTTCGACAGACCAGTTGAAGTGCGCGGCCACTGCTGGCATCGTCCCAATGCTCTGTTTGCCAGTCATCAGCAACGTGCAAGTTACCAAAACTCTCATCGACGGCGACGCAGGGCTCAACGTCCTGTCTGTCGACACGTTCGAGAACCTCCAACTTCCATATGACCAGCTTCAACCTACCAAGCCTTTCTGAGGAGTGACCGACGGCACTACTACCCCGTTACCTTCGGAGAACGCAACAACTACTGCACCGAACACATCAACTTCGACATCGCCTACATCCACCTGCCATACAACGCCATCCTCGGGTATCCAGCCCTGGCCAAGTTCATTGCGGTGACCCATCACGGCTACAATGTCCTAAAAATGCCAGGAAGCGGCGGAATCATCACAGTCCTGTGCGAAGAAAGAGACACGGTGTGCTCCCTCGAGCGTGCCTTCCAAGCTGCAGCAATCGATGACCCCGCAGCCAGGGCGAGCGCCCTCCTGAGGCCACCCCAGGAAGAAGAAGCAACTGCGTCACGTAGGGCCTCAGGCAAGCGGCACCTCATCAGGATCGGCATCCACGCCCGGGGCACCTCCCTACATCGCATAGGGAAGCATGCCCAGTGGCCCTCTCGGGTAGGGCTCGGGGACTCTCTTCTGGAGGGCCTCAGACTTTGCTTGCATCACGAGGGAGGCGCTTGGGCACCACTTGGAGGCGTGCTTCGCGGCACGTTTCCCTCAGGAGAACACAGGTCAAGGAGTGCCCACCGCTCAGGAGTTCATCACCAAGACCACCCAGGAACTGCAAGACGCGAGGGCCGTGCGTGGCAGCCGCCGCTCACCAGGCGCACTTCCCCATCTAGGAAAGGATGCCGGGCTGCGCGTCTGCATCGATGTCCCAGGGCTCAATTGGGCCACCTCTCAGGAGATTTTCTGGCCTTCACGCGTGGGATGCTGCGAGGGCCCACCTCACAGTTACGTTCGCATGCCCTTCGGTCTCCCGAGCGTGGCGGCCGCCTATCAGCGCAACCTACGGAGCATCATGGTGGCTCAGGAGGCCAGGCACCATGCGGTGCTGACAGAGATGAAGACGGTCCCCGAAGAACCTCCTAGGCCCCCAGAGCCTCCCGAGGCTCAGGGCCCCGGTGGCTCATGAGGGGCAGCCCCTTCGCCGCACACTTTCAGCTACCCAACTCTCCTTCGTCAACAGAACCAGGTGACATTTTCCCAAGTTCATTCAGCTGGAAGTGCCCCTAGGGCTGCATCATTCCCAGGCCACATGGGTCCGTCCCTGTGGCATGTATCTTTCCTTTTATGTCTTTAGCTTACCCTGTTGGGGGTGCCCCTAGGGCTGCATCATTCCCAAGCCGCTCAGGCCGGACCTGGTGGCATGCATCTTCCCTGCACTCACATGAGCTAGGTTGCTTTCCATGCTTAATCTATCTATGACTATCGCCCGCTTGATTGGCACCCACCATGAGAGCCACGTGTTGGCCATCTTTCTTCAGGACCCTTCGCGTTGTCTAACCATCTTGCAGGACCAAGACAGTGAACAAGAATCAAGACCAGGTGCAACACGGCATGAGATAGGGCCTCGTGAGTCCCGCACTGGCTCACGAGTGCCCATATACACCTCGTCTAGCCCTGCTATGCAAGCCACATGTCAGGGCGGGGCTTTACACGCCCCGGGGGCTCTCCGCAGTAGGGAGTCCCCACTCACGCACAAGAAGCAAACCAGCAATCACCACGGAGACCGGTGCCCTTCCTTGGGCTAGCTTGCAAGAACTTCATGAGGGCCATAGTAGGCGGTTCCACGAACCCTCTCTCTCTCCTCTCATGCGATTCGCTTTCATGTTAAAAGGGGGGATCCTGAGCATCGCGCCTCAGGAGCTCTTACTGGCTCTCCAGCCCTCACCCCTTGGCCTTGACCACGACACGCGACCTGGCATACCAGCGGCGGCTGAGCTCGCTCGAGGGCCGGGACCTGAGGATGCAGAGCACCAAGAAGGACATGGAGGGGAGGGGGAGGCCCGCACGGGCTAGACCTAGCCACACTACAGCGACCGGCGAGCGAGTCCGGCACGACCCGAGGAGCAGACCCCAGACAGCCAAAGATAACTTCTCGCTCTGGATCCACCAGTCGCTTGCGGCACGAGACGCTCGCTCACTCCCTTCGCTGCCCTGTTGCGGCAATGTTTTCTTCCTTTCCGATCCTAAGACAGCTGCTTGCGCGCTAAGGGGGACCTCTTGAGCATCGCGCCTCAGGAGCTCTTACTGGACCTCGGGCCGCTCACCTCCTAGCCTTGACCACAGCACGTGACCTGGCATACCAGCAACGGCTGCAGCCTTCCTGGTTACCGGGACCTGTCAGCGTAGAGCACCAAGCTGTCGCAGGATTGGAAAGGGGAGGCCGAGCCTTGGCAGGATATGCGCACAACAAATTTTCATAACAAGGGCTATATTGACAAAAGGCATTACAAACGCTTTACACACCCCCACGGGGTTCGTTTCTTGATTCCTCGCAGGGAACAAAAGGGAAGGAATTCCTAGGGGTTATATCTATGCGCACCAAGTGTCGCTGACGCCATCATTAACAGTGGGCCACGTGAGGACAGCGCCAACCCCATCCAGATCAGCGGCGACGGCGGCTGGACGCCGCGGCCCTGCTCTGGGCACGGCGGGAGCTCGGGGGCACATAGCTATCGTCGCTCATCTTCGGAGACTCCAAGAGCTCAGGAGAGTCGCCGCTTTCGCTGGAGGAGCTGCAGCCGAGACCTGTGGTAGGCCTGCGCCTGCTCCAACATCGTCCTGGCGACCTCCGTCTGGGCAGCACTTCAGGCGGCGCCATCATACTCAAAATGGATCGTGAGGGCGCCCTCCGCACGGCGGACTCGGGCAATCTCACCCCAGCCTCAAGTCTTGAAGATCTTCCCGGAGGCAACGGTTCCAATCTCCGCTCCAGTCGCCGGGGCGTCGCAGTCTGCGTGCTGCAGCCGAAGTTCGCGAAGGCCCCTCGGCGGCGTCTCAGCGGCGAAGAACTGCGGGAGGCATATCCAGGTGCTCCGGGGCATCGCCGCCCACAGCACGAACTCGCACGAAGAGTCCGCAGCATGGACCCCTGGGGCGACGGCATGCGCCACCGCGGCACGGTGACCACTACCCTGGCACGGGTGGCGCCGCTCACCGCTCCTCCCTCCGTAATCGTCAGCGGACTTGTCACATCGGGCAGTTGTCGGGGCAGCGTCGGGAAGCGGAGACGCCCACGTCCAATCAACCGCCACACGTCGACTGAGGTTGCAAGCTATTGGGGCCCGCGGTGCTCCGCACTTGACCCTTGGCATCGCCTCGAAGCCAAGCCCGAGCGCGCCTTGGGCCCGGGGGCTACTATCGGTGTTCTGGGAACGGGGGTCCCCAGACTTGCCTGCCTGCTGCCCACGGCATAGCTTTGCTGGCAGGCCTGTATGGCCCATCTTCACCAACAAAGAATCAAGACCCTCGCGAGGGGCCAAGCCTCGCGAGGGGCCAACCATCTGACACAAGACCTCCTCAGGAGCGGCCTCGCTAGGCTAGCTCGTGAGGGGTGGAGAGTTCAAGGTCGGGCATACCTCGCAAGGTTCTCGTGACGTGAGCCATGACGATCGAGGCCAGGCTGGTGCCAGCGCGCGCAGCGTCCTTGTTTCCTCTTTGGTGCTAAGGGGGCAAGAGCAGGCACGGAGTACTGGGGCATTAAGGAAAGGTTTCCATATTGGTGCAACGAGACCAAGACCAGATGGACGGCAAGATGGAGGTCACCATGGAGCCCAGGACAGCGTTACCACCATAACCTTTGGCAGGCGAAGACCACCTTTTGTCAGGATAGCTTGTACTAGCTGTCCCCTTTCAAATTGTCCGTTGTTGGCTCCCTTCCCGCTCAATATGTGGGGAGAGGACCAAGGCCTCTATAAATAGAGCTAGCCACCACCGTAGCTAGGGGAGAGAATGAGACGGGTCAAGAACAGAACCCTACACCGCATCCTCACACACACAAGAACACCTCGACCTGAGGAGGCTGTTCTTCCCCCTGTATTGTTCGTCCTCAGCCCAAGAGGCAATCCACCATCACCACCCTAGAGTAGGGTATTACACCACAACGGTGGCCCGAACCAGTATAAATCTTGTGTCCTTTGTCTTGCGAGTTTGTTGAGTTACTTCGTGAGATCTAGGATAAGTTAGGACGCGGATCGATAGGGGGGAGATCTTCGCACGCACCCCAGTATTCGAACCTTAAGGGTTTTGCTGGAACCCGTGATCCGACACTACTCATAGACCTGGCCCTGATACCACCATTGGGGAACGCAGTAATTTCAAAAAAATTCCTACGCACAAGCAAGA
This sequence comes from Triticum urartu, assembly GCF_003073215.2. NCBI lineage: Eukaryota > Viridiplantae > Streptophyta > Magnoliopsida > Poales > Poaceae > Triticum > Triticum urartu. Next base: position 459,783,720 of record NC_053025.1, on the reverse strand, counting down.
TCCATCAAGGTGATACATAGAAATGAGAGGGTAGAGTGTTGTCCACGTACCCTCGTAGACCATAAGAAGAAGCGTTATGACAACGCGGTTGATGTAGTCATACATCTTCACGATCCGACCGATCATAGCACCGAAGGTACTGCACCTCCGCGATCTACACACGTTTAGCTCGGTGACGTCCCATGAACCCTAGATCCAGCTGAGTGTCGAGGGAGAGCTTCGTCAGCACGACGGCGTGATGACGGTGATGATGAAGTTACCGACACAGGGCTTCGCCTAAGCTCTACAAAGATATGACCGAGGTGGAAATCTATGGAGGGGGGGACTGCACACTGCTAAACAATCAACTTGTGCGTTCTAGGGTGCCCCCCCCACCCACGTATATAAAGGAGGGAGAGGGGAGGCCGGCCGGCCGGCCTCTCTATGCGTGCCAAGGCAGAGGAGTCATCCTCCTAGTAGGAGAAGGACTCCCCCCTTTCCTGGTCCAACTAGGAATAGAAGGAAGAGGGAGAAGGAAAAAGGAAAGGGGGGGGGGCGCCCCCACCTCCCACCCAATTCGGATTGGGCTTGGGGGCGCGCACCTCCTATGCTGCATTCTCTTCTCTCCCACTAAGGCCCATTAAGGCCCATAACTCACTCATAACCATTTCGATGTCCGAACATAGCCTTCCAATATATCGATCTTTATGTATCGACCATTCCGAGACTCCTCGTCATGTCCGTGATCGTATCCGGGACTCGGAACTACCTTCGGTACATCAAAACACATAAACTCATAATACCGATCGTCACCGAACGTTAAGCGAGTGGACCCTAGTGTTCGAGAACTATGTAGACATGACCGAGACTCATCTCCGGTCAATAACCAATAGCAGAACCTGGATGCTCATATTGGTTCCTACATATTCTACGAAGATCTTTATCGATCAAACCGCATAACAACATACGTTGTTCCCTTTGTCATCGGTATGTTACTTGCCTGAGATTCGATCGTCGGTATCTCAATACCTAGTTCAATCTCGTTATTGGCAAGTCTCTTTACTCGTTGCATAATGCAACATCCCGTAATTAACTCATTAGTCACATTGCTTGGAAGGCTTATAGTGATGTGTATTACCGAGAGGGCCCAGAGATACCTCTCTGATACACAAAGTGACAAATCCTAATCTCAATCCATGCCAACTCAACAAACACCATCGGAGACACCTGTAGAGCATCTTTATAGTCACCCAGTTATGTTGTGACATTTTATAGCACACTAAGTGTTCCTCCGGTATTCGGGAGTTGCATAATCCCATAGTCATAGGAACATGTACAAGTTATAAAGAAAGCAATGGAAGTAAACTGAACGACCATAGTGCTAAGATAACGGATGGGTCAAGTCAATCACATCATTCTCTAATGATGTGATCCCATTCATCAAACGACAACTCATTTCTATGGCTAGGAAACTTAACCATCTTTGATTACCGAGCTACTCAAGTAGAGGCATACTAGTGACACTCTGTCTATGTATTCACACATGTACTAAGTTTCCGGTTAATACAATTCTAGCATGAATAGTAAACATTTATCATGATATAAGGAAATATAAACAACAACTTTATTATTGCCTCTAGGGCATATTTCCTTCACCCACAACTATTGAACATCGCATTGCAGAATTGAACCAAACAAAATAGTTAACTACACACCACAACAAATGAACCAAATCAAGCATGCTTAACAAGATGGAAATGTAGCAATTGTATTTGTTTCTCATATATTTAGTACAGCCAAATTCGATTTATTTCTCACATGGTACACAATAACAGAATCCACCCACAACAAATTGAACATCGCATTGCATAATTGAACCAAATAGCCAACCACGTCACGTCGTCGGCGCGCAAGGCGTCGACGGTGGCCTCGGCGGCGAGGTGCTCCTCCAGGATCTGGGGGTCGACACGAATGGCAGCCATCACGACCTCATCTGCGCGTGCGGCCGTGATTTGCTTCTCCACTGCCAAATGGTCCTTGGGGTCCTAGCTATACTGTGTGCACCATGGCTTAGCGCGGTGCTTATTTGGTGGACGGGTCGGTGATTTGGGTGGAAGGTGTCGTGCCGGCGGTCGGGGCATGTGAGATGTGGAAGGAGAAGGATGACGGGGGTCGGGTGTAAATTACCTGCCTGTATAGGCGAGGCCGAGCAGCGTGGAGGAGGGTCGTTGGTGAGGAGGCAGCGCTGCAAACAAGGAGTGAAGGTTTCAACTTGGAAACGAAGGCAGAAACAGGGGAAATGTGGCTTTTGGTAAGGGGGAAGGGGCGGGGAGGTAGATATTTCCACGGAAGCCGAAAATTTGGAATCTCTTCAGCGAAAAAATTGGCACGCAAAGTGTCATCAGACACGGTCCCTTATTCAGAACTGTGTACGATATGTGAACATCACAAACGATTCAGATAGCTTAACCCGTGTGTGTTGAGTTTGAACGTCAAACATTTTTGGTTCAAATTTCCCTGGTTACAGTGGTCATTCACTTCATTGCATAATTTGGGTACACAAAGGAGACTAACTTCTTAATTGAGCAAGTTTAGCAATTAAATAGAGGTAGCTGACCTAAACATTACTCTAACAAATTAAATACCGGCACTCTTAATTAAACTAAACAAAGAGTACTACTACGGCTAGTGCTCGTCGATCTCCGCCGCCGCCTCCATGTCCAGGTCGCGCCCGACGGTGTCCTGGGAAGGGGCTCCATGGCATCAATTGCACCATACTCGACAAGCATCTCGCCATCCGCGTCTGCCATATCTTTGGAATAGGCTGCCATGAGCTAGGCCTGGGCGGCCATGATCTGGGCTCTGGCGGGCTCCGTCGTGGCAAGGTATGCCGCGCAGGAACGGACGGCTGCTCGAACTCTCTTGGTGATTGCCAACTCTTTGGCCGTGGGTTGCCGACCGTTGTTGAAGAAGCTTCATTCAATTTGTGCGGTGACTGCCACAAGCTAGGTGTGGACGGCCTTGACATGGTAGTGGGCGGCCTCCATCAGGGCTAAGGCTGCCACGGCAGAACGGAAAACTGTTGTGCCGCTCTCGCCAGATGCTATCCCCGAGGCAGATGTTGCTGTCGCCACTTGAGAAGCAACAGCGGCCGTTTGGGCTGCCTTGGCCGCCCAGACGCAGACTGTGGTCGCCCTCACGAAGGTTGTTAGCACGCGCCTGGCGGCTGCGGCCGCGCTCTCGCCGGAGTGGGCCATCGAAGTTGCCCTCACGACGTGGATCCACATCCCCATCTTTCACCGGCGATGAATGAATAGGGAAATGATATTTGGGGAGTGAGCTAGTGTGCTTGACATACCAGCTGTGGACTGTAGCCGATGCACCTTCTCGCGTAAGCCATAGGCATACTATACACCGATGGTGCTCCAAGATATTTTGTGCTGCATCTCACATGGTTGCTAATAATAAACTTTGTATGATCTACTTGATTTATCGTCTTTATTTGAATTACGTAATGGCGTCACAACTACAAAGGATGGTGTTTGAATTGCTAGAACTTTTATCTGTAGTGAACATGAAACTATAGGTGTGTCGTCAAAAAATTGGAATTATTCAGGGTTCGGTTGGACATTTTTATACATGAACTTGGTTTTGTAGGCATTTCAGGTGCATAATTCTAATTTGAACTACATGCACATGCTCTAGTGCATATAAATGGGTTCAAAAAATCAAATATGTGTCCTTGGTTGCATGCTTAGGTCCCATGCAAGAAATGGGAATGAATGTCACGCACCCTACCACCGTCACACGGCCGCAAACATTGAGATACCTGGTTTTTAAATTCTAGTAAATCCTAAACTCGTTTGAAATTCATGAAACTTGGCGTGCTATCATGGAGCAGCATCAACATGTCGTGGTAAATTTTTTGACACATTTGGGGCAGGTTTGGGTATAAGCTTCTCACAAACCAGAGCTTCTCACAACAAGCGTGATGGTTTCAATAGGGAACATGCCACCTTTGGGGACGAAATTATATCCGTTGCCTATTATTGCTGTCAAAATTTTTCGAGTGTCAACATAGGACAACAGGAGTGTTGTGTTTAATTTTGGAATTTTTTTGGGGTTCGTTTGGACATTTTTATTCATTAACTGTGTTTTCCAGCCATTTATTGTGCATAATTAAATTTGAACTACATGCACATTCTCTAGTGCATATAAACTGGTTGAAAAATGAAAAATGTGTCCCTGGTTGCATGCTTAGGTCCCATGCAAGAAATGGGAATGAATTTCAAACACCCTGCCACCGTCACTCGGCCGCAAACATTGAGATACCTAACTTTTAAATTCTAGTAAATCCAAAAGCCGTCTGAAATTCATGAAACTTGGCATGCTATCATGGAGTAGCATCAACATGCCGTGGTAATTTTTTCCCATTTAGGGCAGGTTTGGGTATAAGCTTCTCACAAACCAGAGCTTCTCACAACAAGCGTGATGGTTTCGGTAGGGAACGTCCCACCTTTGGGGACGAAACGATATCCGTTGCCTCTTATTGCTTTCAAAAAATTTCGAGTGTCAACATAGGACAATAGGAGCGTTGTGTTCAATTTTGGAATTTTTCGGGGTTCGTTTGGACATGTTTATACATTAATTGGGTTTTCCAGGCATTTTAGGTGCATAATTCAAATTTGAACTACATGCACATTCTCTATTGCATAAAACTGGTTAAAAAAAAAATTTGTGTCCTTGGTTGCATGCTTAGGTCCCATGCAAGATATGGGAATGGATTTCCAACACCCTGCCACCGTCACTCGGCCGAAAACATTGAGATACCTGGCTTTTAAATTCTGGTAAATCCAAAATTCGTCTTAAATTCATGAAACTTGGCATGCTATCATGGAGCAGCATCAACATGCCGCGGTAAATTTTTTGTCCCATTTGGGGCAGGTTTGGGAATAAAATTCTCACAGACCTTAGCCCCTCACAACAAGCGTGATGGTTTTGGTAGGGAACGTGCCACCTTTGTGGCGAAACGATATTCATTGCCTTTTATTGCTTTCAATTTTTTCTAGTGTCAACATAGAACAACAAGAGTGTTGTGTTTACTTTTGGAATTTTTCGGGGTTCGTTTAGACATTTTTACACATTAGCTTGGTTTTCTAGGCATTTCATGTGCATAATTCAAATTTGAACTACATGCACAAGCTCCAGTGCATATAAATTGGTTGAAAAGTCAAATATGTGTCCTTCAGGGCATGCTTAGGTCCCATGCAAGAAATGGGAATGAATTTCAAACACCATGGCACTGTTGATTGCCGGAAAAACATTGAGATACCTTGTTTTTAAGTTATAGTAAATCCAAAACTCATCTGAAATTCATGAAACTTGGCATGCTATAATGGAATGGCATCGGACATGCTCTGGTATTTTTCGTGTCCATTTTGAGAGAAGGCGCAAATGAATAACAGCCAACAAAGGCATTTTGAAACAAATAGCTACCACTATAACATCTCAAACGTTTTGTATAATTTAAATTGTGTGCGTTCTGTTAACCATTCACGTGACACCATGCCTCACTCTTTTAATGGCTAGGATGTGCCGTGCGGACAGACGCTTGAGTGCTTGACTAAACGGAAGGTGTGCGAGCACATCATTGCGGAGGCTCACCAGGAAGCGTGCAAGTTGTGCGCCGTGCAAGATTTCTGCAGCTCTTGATCACAAACGTTTTAGATAGAACACCCGTATGCAAAGTGAGAGCTATGGTCTTCCCCCTAAGTCGAGGGAAAATCCGTAGCTCAAGATTTGTGCATCCCTTCAACGCAAACGATTGTTTTGGATGACCCGTGTGCAACCACATACAAGCAATTTGGTAAGATTTGCATCTGTCAAATTGGGTATGTTGCCATTTGTCAAACTGGAAAGATTTACATTTGTTGATCTAGTAATGTTGCCATTTGTCAATCCTTGTAACACTGCGATTTGTCAAAATATATAACTAGAAATCACTAGCACTATCTAATTTTTGCAACTAAAATTCAGAAATTAAGCATAGATTTCATTCATAGATTAAGCAGTCGTTCTTAATTTATACAAACAGTTCAACTCGACAGCTGAACCGACCAAACTTTTCCCCAATTTTTGCCAACCACGTACTGAAATAGCTAATTCAACTATATATACTAGCTAATTTTAAGTATGTTGTATAGTTCGACCACACATCTATAGTCGGATGAATTGAACAAAATAGCTCCTAAATACTACTACTACCACGGAGAGGATTTCTGCTACTTCCAGCAGCCTCTCCTCTGCCGAGCGCCATTAGTAAGAGGCAGGGGAGGAGGAGGAGCCTACCGACGAGCTGGAGAAATGCAATACGGTGCCTGGCACTGCTGCACGTTCGGCGACGCTCGCCAGCTCGAATACCCACTGCCGCCCCAGACGATCCCTCTCGAAGCAGCCGGACTGCTCGTAGATCTCCTGATTCCTCGCCTCTACGTCGGCGTGTGCAGCGGCCACGGCTGCAGTAAGGCGCTTTGCATGCTCGACGAGGTGCTCCTCCTCCTCCCACATGAACTCAATGTAGCGCGCAAGGTCGCGGACCCACGTGCAGGCCTCCAGCTCCGCATCTCTCCTTCGGGCGACGGTGGCGGAGCGCGTGATGATCTTGGCGGTCGACGGTGGGCTGGCGACCACGGCGGCTGATGATGGGATGGCGGCCACGACAACCACCTCCCGCCTTCGGGCCACGGTGGCGGAGCGGGTGATGGTCATGGTGGCCGGCAGTGGGGTGGCAGCCACGACGGCCACCTCCCACCTTCGGGCCGCGGTGGCAGAGCGGGAGATGGCCCGGGCTTTCAACGGTGGTGTGGCAGCAACGGCGGCCGGCAAAAGCTGCCGATGGGAAGCGGCGGCGGAGCATGTGGTGGGTGTTCCGCGCACACCCAATAGGGGCGCCACGTGCACTACACTACGCCGGGGAATTCGCCGCCGCCGCGGTGCAGCCTCCCAGCTAGAGCTGTCCTCTGATGATGGTGGAGTTGCTGAGCGACGACGACAAACCGGTGCCATTGGTGATTGTGGGAGAAGCACACGAGATAAGCTACAGGGAGGGAGGGGGAAATGCGACGCAGGACTCGCCCGCCGTGAGGGTTTTTATAGCAGGCCGGTAAGCATTGGGATTTTGGGGGATTTCACTAAGTCGGGTGGGAAGCTTGCGTGGGAACCTGCGAGGTTGCGAAGGAACGGGCTCACCGACAATTCATTCGCGCCACTGTTTGGCTAAAAGAACGCCCGCGCGCGTTGTGCAAGCTTGCGATGTAAGTCGTCTGCGGCAGCGGGGTGACAAGACATGCGAGAGGAGGACAAAAGGACAGGTACACGTTCGGTTAATACAAAAAACGTTTGTGATTTAATTACCTACTATACCCCCGTCCTGGTTTATAAGTAGGATTTAACTAATAAAATACGAATGCATATCGCCAATGATTATATCGTTTGAACATAGTTTCCAACTATACAATTTTTGTAACATGGATTAACACTTTTTTGGTTAAATTTAAGGTTATATACCAGCAAGCATTTGCCCGCAGCACACACGGCTTATTTCATCACAAACAGCTCGGATGGATCAACTGTATGCCACGTATCGCACACACAACTCTAGTATGATTCGTGGTTGATGTCTCCGACATCGCTCACATAGTTCGTCTTATTTGCCACGTATCACTGTGCCGGCCTCTGCTCGCGTCCCTCGGCAAGCTCTGCTCGCTGTTAGGCGCCGTAGCGCGCGCTCGGCTTGTGGACAGCTTTTCCTTGCGCGTTCAACTACTATATGCACTACAAAAAAAGATGCTTCCTTGATGATATGTGTTTGTCACAGTAGGTCATGTTTTCTGTCATGCATGTACATCCATGACAAATTTACGATAGAATCGAGATAGTCATACTATGATGTCGTAGAAGTGTTCCATGACATACCAAAATTATCATCACGGAAGTGTCCACTTCAATGATGAGAAATCGCGCGTCATAGAAGTGCTTTTGTCAAGGGTGACCGACACGTGGCATCCACCGTAACGGGACGCCGATAAGCTATCAGGTCCGATTTTGGATCCGATAACCCGTTAACAACCCGGACCAATGGATTTTGCACGTGAAAATTCTCGTTGGCCGGAGGAAACACGTCTCGGCTCTACATTTGGACAAATGTCATCCACTGATTGGACAGGAGGTGCCTATGATACGTCCACACGTGGCACGACCCAACAGAGGCCCATTCCGGTGAAAAGGCCGGCTCGTTTGACATGGTCCAAAGGTAACGGGCCGGCCCACGGAAAGCCTGTTAACGGCCTATTTGTATATAGCCCATTTACGGCCCGCTTACTACCGACCCGTTACGGCCTATCGGAATTAAGGCCAGTAGTTTCATCTGGGCGTCCAATATGATTCTAGCCTGTTGTAACTTCCGGCCCATGTATGGCCCATGATATCTTTCGGCCCATATGAGGACCTTTGTAACTCTCGGCCCATTAAAGGCCCGAGATGAAACTGGCCCATAATAAACAGTGTATCGCTTTATACCCATTAACAACCCATTATTCCGTCGGCCGTTTCCAGCCCATGTTAACTTTCGGCCTTCTAAGGGCCCATTTATTCCTGGGCTCATTTCTAGAATTCGGTTAGATACGGTCCGTTACTGGCATGTTCCGTTTGTGGGCCAAATATAGCCCGTGGTTACATTCGGCCTGTTTGTGGCCCGTTAACCCGTTGGGCTGTTTTCATAGCGTTATCAAATACGGCCTATTAACGGCCCGTTATAGTCCATGAATAGCACGGCCCATGTTTGGCGAAATGATTATATGCCCCGTAGAAGGCCCATGGATCCTACGGCCAGTAGAAGACCCATGGATCCTACGACCCATAGAAGGCCCATGGATCATACGGCCTGTAGAAAGTCCATGATCCTACGGCCCGTAAAAGGCCCATGGATCCAACAGCCAGCAGGAGGCCCATGGTTACAACAGTCCTTGTGTTTCCATGATTATTGTGGCCTAGTTACCAAAACTAGATTATTGTTGCCACTAAAAAACACAGAAAAAGAACTGCAGTGACTACAAGCAAACAACAAAACAAGACAATAAGGAAATAAATAAGCAAGCAACTAATGCTATCCTATTATAGCTATTACACATATTACATCCACTAGGCATCAAAGTTCGCCACTAGTGCAAATATGGGGAACTGTCAGATTTCGGGTTCCGGCAAAACCCTTGAGGTTCGAACACTAGGGTGCACAGGAAGATCTCTCCTCCCCCTTGCACTCTCCCTCACCGTGATCTCAAGGCTCAGTGCGTCAAACTCGCAGAACAAAAGGACACAAAATTTATACTGGTTCGGGCCACCGATGTGGTGTAATACCCTAATCTAGTGTGGTGAGGTGGATTGCCTCTCGGTCTGAGGATGAACAGTTACATGGGAAGAACAACCTCCTCAGGAGAGGTGCTGTTGTGCTTGGTGAGTTTGTGTGGATGAGGATGATCTGAATGGCCTCGGATCAGTTGCCTCCTACTGTGGTGCCTACCCCTATTTATAGAGGCCCTGGTCTTCTTCCCAAATGCTGGCGGGAAGGAATGCCACAACGGCCAAATTTTAAGGGAGACAACTAGTACAAGTTATCCTGACTAAAGGTGGTCTTCGCCTGCCAAAGGCTCTGGTGGTGACGCCGTCCCGGGCTCCACGATGACCTCCATCCTGCCATCCTGCTGGTCTTGGTCTCATTGCATAGATATGGAAACCTTTTCCTGATGCCTCGGGACTCCTCGCCTGCGCTTGCCTCTTTAGAACCAAAGACAAAACGAGGACACTGTGCGCACTGGTGCCCGCCTAGCCTCGGTCATCATGGCTTGCATCACAGGAACCTCGCGAGGTGCCCCTTGCCTTGATCTCTCCGCCCCTTGCGAGCCAGCCTGTTGAGGCCGCCCGCGAGGAGGTGTTGCGTCGTCCGCCTCGCGAGGTTCTTGAGTGTTTGCTGGTGAAGATGGGTCATACGGGGCCGCTGGCGGAGCCAGGCCATGGGCCGTAGGCAGGCAAGTCTAGGGACCCCCGTTCCCAGGACGCCGACAACAGCCCCCGGGCCCAAGGCGTGCTCAGACTTGGCTTTGAGGCGAAGCCAAGGGGCAAGTGCGGAGTGCCGCGGGCCCCAACAGCCAACGGCCTCGGTTGACGTGTGGTGACTGATGGGGCGTGGGCATCTCTGCTTCCCCACGCTGCCTCGGCAACTGCCAGACTTGACGAGTCCCTATTGCATGCAGAGTAAAATCATCATTACCTATGATCGTGGGGATCGCTGGTTGGCCTTCTCCTGCTATAACCGAGGAGGGGGCGGAGCCCTCGTTGCACATCCCTTCCTGCTGTGCTCGCTTCTTCTCCCTTGCTTCATCGCTAGTAGCGACACCCATGGCACCGATATGGAGGTTCTCGGTTGCGGAGAAGGGACCCACCCCCACGACGAGCCCAGGCCACTTCCGCCGTAGAAGAGGCTGGCCTACCGCTGTGACGTAGTTATGAGGTCGGAGGTGTCAAGGCCTTGGTGCGAGCGGCCACCTCCTGGGTATTCGCTGCCTCTGTACGCCAAAGCCGAGGGCTTCTGAGGGACATGCGGTGATTGGCGGCGCCCACGCCGTGGCCATGGTCGCCGCGCCGTGGTGACGCACGCCATCGCCCCAGGAGCCCACGCCATAGACTCCTCGCGGAAACTCGTGATGTGGGCGGAGATGCCACCCCGCACTTGGATTCGCTTCCTGTAGTTCTTCTCCGCCGAGATGCCGCCGAGGACCCCCCTCGAGCTTTGGCTGCAGCATGCCGACTGCGACGCCCTGGCGACTGGAGCAGAGGTTGAAGCCGTCTCCCCAGGCAAGATCTTCATGACCCATGGCTGGGGCGAGGTTGCTCAAGTCTGCCGTGCGGAAGGCGCCCTCGCTATCCATTTTGAGTATGACGGCGCCTCCACGATGTTCTTCAAGGTCTTCGACGAGGAAGGCCGTCGCTTGAGTGCTGTCCTGAAGGGGGTCGTCGAGACGATGCATCGGCCAATGGCGAGCCTGCCGCTGCCTTCGCAAGCAGCTCCTCCAGCAGTAGTTGCGCCACTTGGGAGTCCAGTGACTCTCCTGAGCCCTACGAGACCCCGGAGATGAGCGACGACAGCTACGTGCCCCCGAGCTCTCGCCGCGCCCGGAGCAAGGCCGCAGCGTCCGGCCGCTACCATCGCTGATCTGGATGGGGTTGGCGCTAGCCTCCCGTGGCCCACTGTTGATGATGGCGTCGGCCGCGCTGGCGCGTGTAGATAGGGCCCCTAGAAACTCCCTTCTTTTGTTCCCTGCGAGGAATCCAGATGGACCCCGCAGGGGCGTGTAAAGGGTCTGTATTGTATTTTGTTGATATTATCCTCATTTTGAAAATTTGTGAACGCATGTCCTGTTTCGGCTCGGTCTCCCCTTTCCAACCCCGCGGCAGCTTGGTGCTCTACACTGACAGGTCCTGGTCCCCAGGTAGGCTGCAGCCATCACTGGTATGCCAAGTTGACATGCCGTGGTCAAGGCCAGGTGGTGAGAGGCATGAGGTCCCGTAAGAGCTCCTGAGGCGCGATGCTCAAGAGGGCCCCTTTAGCGCGCAAGCAGCCGCCGAGGGGTAGGAAAGGGAGGCAACGTCGCCGTAGCAGGGCAGCGAGAGGTGGGAATCTTATGTCGTAGTTCTCGGTCAACCCGGGCGCGAAAATTATCTTGGCAGTCTAGAGTCGGTTCCTTGTGCTGCACCAGACTCATGCGTCGACGGCCGTAGTGTAGCTAGGTTAGGCCCGTGCAAGCCTCCCCCTCTTATCCACGCTCTTCTATGTGCTCTACGTCCTCAGGTCCCAGCCCTCAAGCGAGCTCAGCCACCACTGGTATGCTAGGTCGCGGTGCCGTGGTCAACGCCAGGGGGTGAGGGTTGGAGATCTAGTAAGAGCTCCTGAGTCACGATGCTCAGGAGCCCCCCTTTTAACGTGCAAGCGAAATGCTCAGGAGCTCGCGGTACCCCCTACTGTTGTCCTCAGGAGGTTGCTGCAGGTTAGCGCGAGGAGGGACATAAATTGCCACTACGATTGCCGGTTTGTGACTGGTCGCTCCGCAAGAAGATGAAGGCACTGAGTGCCTGGTGAGGTGATGTGCACAGGGCGTGCCGCAACTCAAAGCTCGGCCACTCAGATTTGTCAGCGTTGTACGGATGGATCCGAGCACAAGTGTCGTGCCAGCATGAGAAGCTCCCGTTGCGGGACGAGCATGGGGTAGATCGGTGACACGGACAGTCACGATGGGTGACAATCAAGCAGGTAATAACCATAGATAGCTTATGCAAGGGACAAACTGGCTTAAATAAATGCAAGAACGATTCATGCCACTAGGTCGGACCCGAGCGGCCTGGGGATGATGCAGCCCGAGGGGCGCCCCCAGCAGAGTAAGCTAAAGACGTAAAAAGGATGCATGTCGCAGGGACAGGCCCACACGGCCTGGTAATGATGCAACCTAGGGGGGCATTCCCAGATGAATAAACTTGGAAAATATTACCTGGTTCCGTTGTTGAAGGGGTGTTGGGGTAGCTGAAGGCGCGTGCTGAAGAAGTTGCTCCTCACGAGCCGCCAAGACCCTGAGCCTCGGGAGGCTCTGGGGGCTCAGGTGGCTCCCTGAGGACCGACTACACCTCCGTCAGGACCGCATGACTTCTGGCCTCCTGGTTGCCAGGATGCTTCGTAGGTTGCGTTGGAAGGCGGCTACCCCGCTCGGCCGGCCAAATAGCATGCAAACGTAGCTGTGAGGTGGACCCTCACACCGGCCAGTGCGCGAAGGCCCGAAGCGCTCCTAAGATTCAGCCTTGTTGAGCCCTGGGATGTCGATGCAGGTGCGCAGCTCGCCACCCTCTCCTGGATGGGGAGATGCACAAGGTGGGGGCGGTTGCCGCGTATTACCCTTGCTTCTTGAAGCTCCTGGGTGGCCGTGATGATGAACTCCTGAGCGCCGGGCTCTCCTCACCCCGTGCCCTCCTGAGGGAAACATGTCACGAAGCATGCCTCCATGTGGTGCCCGAGCGCCTCCCTCGTGATGTCGGCTAGGTCTGAGGCCCTCCGGAAGAGAGCCCCCGAGCCCTGTCCGAGGGGGGCGCTGGGCGCGCCTTCCTATGCGAGGGAGGGAGGCGCTGATCCTGATGTGGCATCGCTAGAGGCGCCGCTCCCTTGAGGCCCTGTGCGGAGTAGCTGCTTCTTCTTATTGGGGGTGGCTTCAGGATGGTACTACGTGCCCTTGCTGGCAGGGTCTTCAATTGATGCGGCATGGAAGGCGCGCTCGAGGGAGCACAACGCATCTCTTTCTTCGCAGGGGACTGTGATGATTCCGCCGCTTCCTGCCATCTAGAGGACGTTGTAGCCATGGTGGGTCACTGCCATGAATTTGGCTAATGCTGGGTACCCGAGGATGGCATTGTACGGCAGATGGATGTGAGCAACATCAAAGTCAATGAGCTTGGTGCGGTAGTTGTCGCGCTGTCCGAAGGTGACAGGGAGGCGGATCTGCCCTATCGGGGTGGTGGAGCCGCCAGTCACTCCTGAGAAGGGCTTGGTGGGCTGCAGTTGATCATAGGGCACTTGAAGGCTGTCATACGTCTCGACTGATAGGACACTGAGCCCCACGCCGCCGTCGATGATGGTATTGGTGACTTGGACATTGCTGATGACGGGTGAACAGAGCTTCCGGAGGACACCCGCGGTCGCCGCGCACTTGAGTTGGTTCGTCGAGCTGAAGGTGTTGGCGTACTTGGACCACCTGAGCGGGCGTCTGGCCTCGAGCCTAGGAAGGGCTGCGTTGACCTCACGAGCAAACTACTTGAAGATACACTGAGATGCTGGGGCCTGAGCTCCATCCAAGATGCAAGCGATGGCGCGCGGCTCCTGGAAGCCCCCAGCCCCCTCGACCCGATGGTGGTCGTCATTCATTCTTGGTGGTGGCGGCAGCGGAGGGAGGCCAGGATTACCCTGAGGAAGGTCCTCGCGAGGCTGGTCGCTCCAGGCACCCTCACGAGGCTGCTCCTTCCAGTGGTCCTCACGAGGCTGGTCGCGCCACTCCTCGCAGGAGCCGCGGTCATCCTAGCGTCCTCCACCTTGTCCTCCTCCTCGGCCATAGCCCCAGTCATTGCATTCGAGGCATCGACCGAAGCGTCCATCTCGAATGGCCCTGAGTTCTTGACAGTCATTGGTGTTGTGGTTGTGCATGTTGTGGAAGGCGCAGAACAGACGGCTGCCCTTGGACGACTCGGGGTGGTCCTGGCTGTGCTTCGTGTCCGGCTCTGCTGCGAGTACGGGTACTCCCTTGCGCTTCACGTCCTTGACCTTGGCTTTATTCTCCCCCAGTTCGGTAGCTGGGAGCTCGAGGAGGGAAATACGTCCCTCCTCAGCTCTTGCACACTTGGTTGCTATGTTGAAAAGCTCCAGAGTCGTGCATAGCTCCTTGTGGATGGAGAGCTCCTCCTTCATCTTGACGTCGCAGACGCCATCAGAAAACACTGAGATGATGGCTTCGTCCGTCACCTTGGGGATCTCAAGGCGAACGTTGTTGAAGTGCTGGATGTACTTATGTAGGGTCTCCCTCGGCTGTTGCTTGATGCGGCGCAGGTCACCTGCGGCCAGAGGGCGGTCACGAGTACCCTGGAAGTTGCCCATGAAGCGGTTGCGCATCTCACCCTACGAGGAGATTGAACCCGCGGGTAGGTTCAGGAGCCATGAGTGGGTCCCATCCCTGAGAGCCATGGGAAACTAGTTTTCCATGACCTTTTCATCTCCGTTGGCCGCCTCGATGCTCAGCTCGTAGAGCTGCAAGAACTCCGCGGGGTTGGGGGTGCTGTTGTAGCACGGAGGCAGATCCGACATGAACTTGCCTGGCCAAACGACGGTGCGCAGCTCTGGAGCGAAGGCGTGGCAGCCTGCGGTGGCCACCGGGGCCCTCTATAGGGGTGGAGCCTACCCTTGATGTCCGCGCACCGCCGCCGTAGGTCGCACACGGTCTTATCGTCGTGGTGCCGGGAGCGCTGGAGCATTTTCTTACGGCCGAGGAACCTCCTGGCAGTTTCCTTCTTCGTGTGCGGGCACACGGCATGGCAGATCACGTCACGCGACCTTGCGTCTTGGGGCGAGGACACCGTCTTGATGCGGAGGGGGCGATGGCGCTCTGTGAGCTGCGCGTCTTAGCGCAAGGGCGCCGTCTTGATGCGGAGGTGGCGGAGGCGATCCGTGAGCTACGTCACCCACGGCCGGAGGTGGGCGAGTGTAGGATCGAAAGTATGTCTAAAGGGGGGGTGATTAGACTACTTGACCAAATAAAAACTTAACCTTTTCCAAATTTTAGTTCTTGGCAGATTTTAGCTATTGTAGGATAAGTCAAGAAATCATCACACAATTCAAGCAAGCATGCAAAGAGTATATTGGCAGCGGAAAGTAAAGCATGCAACTTGCAAAAATGTAAAGGGAAGGGTTTGGAG